>NC_142463.1:20972312-21123827 GCF_049115385.1 Moschus berezovskii
GGTTTCAAAACAAGTGAACTACAGTGACACATAACAATATGAATAATTCTTAGCAATAAAATATTAAATGTTTAGTCCCAAAGATTAAATATAGCATGATACTTAAAAAAAAATTTCTTCTTTTTTGTTATTATTTACACACAGTATAATTTATCAGTACTAAATGTACCATTTCAATGTATTTGATAATTTCTTACATAGTATAGCCATCATCACCATCAAAATATAGAAAACAATTCCATCCCCTAAAATGTTTTCTTGTGCTCCTTTGAGCTTAATTTCTTTCCCTAATCCCTGGTTCCAGGTAATCACTGATATGCTTTTTGTCACTATAGTTTGCCTGTTTTAGAATTTCACATTATGGAAGAGAGTTGATTTATAGCTGGATTGGAAAAGCTCTGTCTGTCTGTCTGGATATCTGGTTTTTCACTGTTGGCCCAGATAAAGGCATTGGTATTTCTGTTGTGCTATTTAAATCTGAAGTTCCCCTGGTGACTCCCAGGGTTATTTTTATTTAATGACTGTTTACAACTGGTGTAACTGGTTACATACATGTGACTTAACTACATGACCGGAGTAGCATAAAACCCTGCTAGGAACTTCTGATTTGAGCTCTCTCACAGCCGAGATTCTTCACATAGATCATGGTGATTCAATCCAGATACAGAGTACTTTGCTTCACAGCCTTGCTAATACTTGGTATTTTAAGTTTTAAATATCACATCCTGTCCCAATGCAATGTGGCTTTGCCATTTCCTTCACTAAGACACAGTCTGTTTCCTTACCCCTTTAATCTGGGCTAACTGTATGATTTGCTTTGACCAGTTAAGTTTGGTGGAATGAATGCTGTGTGAGTCCTAAGTTTAGGCCTCAAGGGGCCTTGCAGCTTTCGCTGTTACCTTGGCTCTTTTTTACTGCTGTGTGAAGAAGCCCAGGCTAGTGGCGGGAGACATGTGATGGGACACCAAGCTAAGACCTTCTAACCTCAGCTAAGTGGTTAAATAACCCAAACTGCGTGAGTGACCCCAGTCAAGGCCAATATAACTTGCTGATGCTTAGAATCAGGAGCAAACAAAATGGTTGTTTTTAAACCACGGAGTTTGGGGATGCTTTGTTACACAGCAACAAAGATTGACACATGGAAAGCCCAAATCTGTCCTTTACTTGCCTGCTTATAATTCTTTGTTCTTTCTGCATTGCCTGCAGGGTCAAGTTCAAACTCTGCCCTGGCCCCTGGTTGTTGATTGTGTTTCATTTCCCTATCCCCCAGTACACCCTTCCCTCACAAGTTATTTGTGTATCCCAAGTGTAACCTATCCCCTATGACCTCTGTGTCATGATACATTGTCTTCTCTGTCTAAATGCCCTTTTCTCTGTTCTTGATAACCCAGATTTCCATCTCCTTCAGGAAGCCTTCTCTGATTCCTTTAAAACAGACTGAGTTGTTCTTTTTCTGTGCTTCCCCTGCCCTCTGTATATGTTATGAATATAACGCTTCCCTTCTGTGATTTCTCTCCTCACCACAACCCCGAACTGAGAATTATTCAGGGCAGGAAGCTTGTATTCATTTTTGTATCTCTAATCCCTCAGCACCAATATGTTTGGTACATACAAGGTATAAGTACAGACTATCATGTGGTAGACCTAATCCTAGATACTAGAGAGAGGGGTGATCAGAACAGAAGTCGTTTTTCTCAAGGGATGTACAACCTAGTGGGCAAGATGTAAAATAAACTACAAGTGAATTACAAGTAAATTACAAGGGAGCAAAGTATTGAGGGAAGTGTAGAGTGCCTATTACCTGGGAGACCTAATGTAGCATGGTGGAGTGCGTGTGTGCTCAGTCGTATCCGACCCTGTGACCCCATGGATTGTAGCCCACCAGGCTTCTTTGTCCGAAGAATTTTCCAGGCAAAAATACTGGAGCGGGTTGCCATTTGCTATTCCAGGGGATCTTCCTGACCCAGAAGTCAAATCCACGTCTCCTGTGTCTCCCTCACAGGAGGGAGTATGGCAGATGGATTCTTTTACCACTGAGCCACCTGGGTAGCCTGGAGGAAGACATGTTCAAACAGACCTGGGGATGAGGAGGAGAGGGATGTGGGTATATGAGAGGTATCTTTTAGCAGAGATAATGGGCCATGTGACTGAAGCTTCTGAAACAGAGTATATTCTGGAACCTGAAAGGTCCAGTAAGTTGCAACATGGAGAAAAGGGAATGCTTGTGAAATATGAGGTTAGACAACAGGCAGGAGCCGGTGGGCTCTGAAGCAGTGAGTACTTGGAGTAATTGGAAGCCATTGTAGGAGTTTTAAACTGGGAAGTGACCTGATCAGATTTCCAAGGGCCTCCCACTGGGAATATAATTATCAATAGTAGTTGCTGAATGAGGAAGTTAAATAACAACGTAACAGAAAACGCTTCTCAAGGTCAGTCCAGTACTTAAGCTTCCTTGCTGCTGCTGCTGCTAAGTCACTTCAGTCGTGTCCGACTCTGTGTGACCCCATAGATGGAAGCCCACCAGGCTCCCCCGTCCCTGGGATTCTCCAGGCAAGAACACTGGAGTGGGTTGCCATTTCCTTCTCCAATGTGTGAAAGTGAAAAGTGAAAGTGAAGTCGCTCAGTCGTGTCCGACCCTTGACCCTTAGCGACCCCACGGACTGCAGCCTACCAGGCTCCTCCATCCATGGGATTTTCTAGGCAAGAGTACTGGAGTGGCTTGCCATTGCCTTCTCCTTAGCCCTCCCCTATCTGAGTAAAGGGAGCTGTGGAACTCCCTGCTGCTTGTACGGAAGTTCGAGGTGCCACACCAGGAGGCACGCTGGCAAAGTCAGATGTACCTAGAAGGGTGACCGGGATGGAGAGGAAACTGAAGGTGCCATCCTGGAAAGAACAACTGGGAGCATTAAGCCAGGAGATGGCTGTTCTCTTGCTCTTCGTACTTCCCCTGCTTGACCAGTACCTGCTTCACCTGCACCCTACTCACCTGACCTTCCTACATGCTTGCCCCAGGCCGTATTCTAACTTTAGACCCTGTGACAGCTTATCAAAGGGCTGCTGAGGAGCGTGTTTCTGCTAGTTTCCCTGTAATCAGTGAGCCAGCCTTACATCAGTTCTCCTTGAAATGGCAACCCACTCTAGTATTCTTGTCTGGAAAATCCCATGGACAGAGGAGCCTGGTGGGTTGTAGTCCATGCAGTTGCAAAGAGTGAGACATGACTGAGTGGCTGAGCACACACCCCTGGCAGCAAAGACTGCAGTCAAGTCCTGGCCGACCATGGTGGAGTATTGCTCCAGGATCTTGCTTGAGGCGTGTAAACTCCCTCTATCTACTGAGTCAAGGATGTCTCTGCCACTGGGGGGAAAAATGTGAAAGTGAAGTAAAATCACTCAGTCATGTCCGACTCTTTGCAACCCCATGGGGTGTAGCCCCCCAGACTCCTCTGTCCATGGAATTTTTCAGTCAAGAGTACTGGAGTGGGTTGCCATTTCCTTCTCCAGGGGATCTTCCCGACCCAGGGATCAAACCTGGGTCTCCTGCATTGCAGGCAGATGCTTTACCAGCTGAGCCACCGATCTCCCTTTAAACTAGTGTTTTCTGAACTGTGGTTCACAACCATGATTTATTTGTGGTCATGGAGTCAATTTTGTGGGTATGGGAGGCATGAGGACTTTTCAGAAATAGTTACTCATCTTCCTGAAGGAAAGGTTGCTCCTCTTCCTCAGAAGGGTTGCCTCCCCTCTACCTCTGTGGTTAGCTATGTGACTTGCTTTATGAAATATTAGTGGAAGCGGTGTCTTCTATATTTCTGGATGGAAGCGTTGAGAGTGAACCTCGGGTTTACTTTGTCATTCCTACCACAGTGATCATGGAAACATGTTACAATGGAACCTACATCAGCTTGAGTACCTAAGTGACTGTGTTGAGCAGAACACGCTGTGGACCTGCATTAGACATGGAGTGAGAGTGAAAGATGCTGTGTCCAGCCTCTGAGAGTTTGTGTGGTTACTGAAGTGTATCTTGGTCTCCTTTTTTTTCTTTTGGCCGTGTAGCTTGCAAGGTCTCACTCAGTTCCCTGACTTGGGATCGAACCTGGGCGTTAACAGTGAAAGCATGGAGTCCTAACCACTGGACCACCAGGAAAGCCCCTAACTTAGTCTTTTTTCACTGATAGAGCAGGCATGGACCAGCTCCTTATTTTCTCACTGATATTTTTAACATCAGAGTATAGTTGATTTACGATATTGTGTTAGATTAAGGTGTACAGCAAAAAATGATTCAGAAACATATATACACACACACATATATATATGATACTTTTAAAAATTATTTTCCATTATAGGTTATTACAAGATACTTAAATATTGAATATAGTTTCCTGTAGTATACAATCTTTGTTCCTTATATATTTTATGTATATTTTGAACAAAAGAATAGAAAATAACAGACACCAATCTATAGTGACAACAGACAGTGGTTGCCTAGAGAAAGCTAGATTACACAGTATCGTGAGGAAACTTGGGGATGATGGTTATCTTTATAGTAGTAAAGATACCAGATATAGCTCAGAATTTTATTTGGTAAACAAAAGATAGTACACCCCCAAGGCGTGAGGGCTGGCTGACTCTGAAGGAGTGGCCAGGAGTAATATACACAAGTCTATACATATGTAAAAAAGTCATAAAACTGTACAGTTTATTGTACACCAATTATATATCAATAAAGCTATTAAATATATGCATACAAAACAACATTTTAAAAGATCATATACAAAAAAAATAGGCATTAAATTATAAGAGTTGCTTTATGGGTGGAGGGGGGACAAGACTGGGAAACAAAGATAAAAAGAATAAATAAGATATGAGAGGGATGTGGACGCATCAATGATGATATTTTCCTGTGAACAGAAATGAATTCAGCCCTCTGCACCTGATGAGATGAATGGATGAATGAACTATTAGGAAAGTGACTGGTGGTATGCCTTTCTTCCTGAGTTGTGTCATTCTTACCTCCGAGGAGGCTTTTTCCCTGACCCAGAGGGCTGACTGATCAGGAGAGGGAATGTGACCAAGAAGTGGGCAGGTTGACTGGGACTCCTACAAAATCACTGTCCCTTTCCCTTTTGCCCCTTCTATGTCTGTTCTAGGGGACCAGAGTCACTTAGTTCCTCTTTGTTTTGCTCCCCACAAGCCCTGATGCCCTTAGTGGCTGCTCTTCTCAGACAGGGGCACTTCGTTTAGAGAGTATTTCTTCAGACTTGAACCTGGATTGTTTATTTATTGGAGGGGGCAGAGAACAGCCCCAAAGTCACAGCAGTTCCAAACAATATATATTCCCAAGATTGTCCTCTTGGTCCATTCCTGCTTGGACCTTCCCCAGGTCTTTCTTGGGGGAAGACCCTGGCTCCCTCTGGTGTCTTAGACTGTTTTCTTTTCCTTCAGTTTGATATCACCTGCTTTCTATCTTACTTCTTTTTGTTTGCTTACCAGTAACACCTCTGTTATTGTTTTAAAAATATGTTTTTCTGTTATTTTAATGAAGGTAAATGCGTGTATTTCATCTGTCATCTGGAACCTAAGGCCCCTAAATTGGATCTTAAAGGATGAATAGAAGTTTGCCAGGCAGTGTGTGCTGCAGGGTGAAGGTAAAGATTATGGAGGAACATCGGTCATTAGAGATCAAAGGAAGGGTGTTCAAAGGAGAATACTGGGACCTAAAGTGTTTGAGGAAGGCTGAGAAATGAGTACAGTTCTTTGTACCTGTTATCATCCTGACAGCCTGCCAGTCATCATTAAATACCGAGTTTTAACTCTACCAGTATGTTTACCCAACTCACAGAAGCAGATGAGGGCACCAGCTGGAACTGTGGGCTCTGTCTCTCTTGGGGGACCCCATTTGTGACGGAAGTTGTAAGTAGGTTGTTGCCAGCTTGTGCAGGAGCCAAAGAGCTTGGTAGCTGAATATCCAGACTTTCAGTACAGTGACATCAGAGTCACTGAGGACAACTGCCCCGCACCGTCTGGTTTCAAAGGGATTCACCTTGGTAGAGCCAGGAGTTGCAAAGGTTCCAGCCCTAGAGAACCAAGGGCAAGAGCCCTCTTTGGGTTGTACCAGGGTTCGGTAACAGGCAGCCCTAGAGAGAAAGACCGGAGTTACTTGAGGGAACCTTGGGTGCCCAGGTTTGTTTTAAAAATTCTGCCCATCTCTAGTCAAAATTCTGAATGTCCCTCAAAAGTATACTGATTTTATAAAAAGCCATCCTCACTTTGTAGAATGATTCCCCAGGTAAGTTCTTTAAATAAGATAGATTTGTGTGTTAAGATTTGATTTATACACAACCTATCAAGAATAAACCATCTGTGAAATATGAGGTAAATATATTATGTCCTACTGATGCTTCTCAAGAAGGGTGGCATGTGCTTTTCTCCATGTCTGGTTTTCAAAAACTGCTTTGCCACCCACGAGATGTTTTCTTCCACACTGTCTCGGATACAAACTTAGGGCATACAAGCTGACTCAGTGCTCATTCTGATGTCCCCAGAGCCAAGTGAAAAATATATAGCTCTCAGGATCAAAATAAAACATTTCTGTAATAAAATTGCTATTGCTCTGGCTCATGTTTAGTCACATTATTTTACTCTATTTTATTTTTTTAGCCCCTGCTATATGTCAAGCACTGTTCTAAACACTTTACTAAAATGAACTCATTTAATTCTCAATAACCAGTGAGGTAGTACAATACCTCCATTTTACAGATGAAGAAACTCGGGCAGAATGGTGAAGAAACTTACCTCCCAGTTTCAAATAAATTTAGGAGGGAGAAAGCATTTTGTGTATATTTGAAGGATGGAATGGGTTAAAACAAGTTGAGGAAAACAGATGAAGGGTAAGACATGGTTGGTGTGTTTCTAGGTTAACAACTAGGAACTTTTGATAACAGATTTTTGTTTTTGTTTTGGCTGCATCGGCACTTCATTGAGGTTCGTAGGTTTCTCTTGTGGCTCATGGACTTAGTTGCTTGTGGCATGTGGGATCTTAGTTCCCTGACCAGGGATTGAACTCTTGTCCCCTGCACTGAAAGGTGGTGTCCTAACCACTGGACCACCAGGGAAGTCTGATAATAGTTCTAGAGTCTAGGTGTCTGTATCCCTATTATAGAGGCAGCAGTGAGTCTCAAAGATCCAGTTTTGACTTGCAGTGGGCTCCCACTCACTATGGAGTGTTGAGCAAGTCCCTGGTTGTCTGTGGGGCTCAGTTACTCATCTGGGTGATGGAGATTGGAAGGTAGATTAGTTAGCTATTGCTTCGTAATAAACCAACCCCCAAATTGGCAAGTTAAGCAACTATTTATGATTATGAGTCTGTTGGTTGGCTAGGCTCACTTACGTATCTGCATTCAAGTGGCTGGCTGTTCTCATCGTGGCTGGGACCTGTGTAAGGGCCTGAGCAGAAACAACTGGGCTGAGCAAGCTCTATGCTACATGGCCTTATCTTCTGGAAGGCAAGCTCAGGCTGCTTCTTATGGCAGTGGTAGGGTTCCAGGAGAGAGAAAGGAAAGAGTGAGAGTTGTGAGCTAAGTTTTCTTTGGGGCAAAATGAAGATTATAGCCCAGGAAACAGCATCTCAGATAGCTCTGAAAAACTGCTCCAAAGAGGCAGAAGGGGAAGGTCAGTATATATGTGATTTTAGTGAAGGAGGAGTATATGCAATCAGATACATATTATTTTTGCAGAAAGTTTCTGCTAGTCACGGGGAGCAGTCACCGTGAAGAATTTTAGTGCTTTTCTAGATATGAGAAGAAACTAAAGTGAAGAGGAACTAAAGAGCTTTATGATGAGGGTGAAAGAGGAGAGTGAAAAGGCTGGCTTGGAACAACATTAAAGGAACTAAGATCATGGTATCTGGTCCCATCACTTCATGGCAGATAGAAGGGGAAAAAGTGGAAGCAGTGACATCTTTTATTTTCTTGGGCTCCAAAATCACTGCAGACAGTGACTTCAGCCATGAAATTAGAAGACACTTGCTCCTTGGAAGAAAAGCTATGACAAACCTAGACAGCATATCAAAAAGCAGAGACATCACTTTGCCAACAAAGGTCCATATGGTCGCAGCTGTGGTTCTTCCAGTTGTTATGTACAGATGTGAAAGTTGAATCATAAAGACAACTGAGCGCCAAAGGATTGATACTTTTGAATTGTGATGGAGAAGACTCTTGAGAGGCAGACCCTTGATCTCCTTGCTCTGGGGCAGCAAGGAGATCAAACCAGTCAATCATAAAGGAAATCAGGCCTGAATATTCATTGGAAGGACTGATACTGAAACTTTAGCTCCAATACTTTGCCCACCTGATGCGAAGAGTTGACTTACTGGAAAAGACTGTGATGCTGGGAAAGATTGAGGGCAGGAGATGAAGGGAGCGACAGAAGCTGAGATGGTTGGATGACATCATCAACTCAAGCTTGGCATGCTGTTAATCCATGGGGTTGCGAAGAGTTGGACGTGACTTAGTGACTGACAACAGATGTGAGGAAATACGAGAATTGGGCTCATAAAGTCGGCTCCTGAAAATATCTATCTGAAGACCTGTTCTGCCAGTTTTCCCCAGAGCACCTCAGTTCAGCTCTCCATTCTGAATTCTTTTCAAGGGGTGTTGAAAGTCTACAGCTGCAGTGGCTCACTATTTAATCTTTGGAGAGACAGATGGCAAGTGCCAATTTGTAGTTGACATAGCCTAGGCTCAGAACTAGCACAACATCGTGTGCACTGCATTCTGTTCATTAAAACAAGTCAGAGAGTTCAGCTCAGATTTGCAGGGGTGGGGAAATAGCTCCCTTCTGAAGGGATGGAGGAGCTCTTTGCACAGAGCAGAGATATAGAAAGGTGTGGGATTGAAATCATTTACCAGAGAAGACAAACTCTTCCCTACCTCTGAGGACAGTATAATAGTGTAATAATTATAGTACCACCTCTGATGTGGTGAGGGGCTCAGGCAACTGAGGCCAAAGACCTGGCAGTGCTTTAAAAATTATGAAATGCTCCACAGGTAGTGCTTCTGAGTGTGGTAATCTTGTGTCACCTGTGGACCTGTGGGTTCCTGGGAGCAAGGCCGTACCCGACTCCTGTCCGCCCCTTCTGTATTGAGAGAAGGCTCACAGAAATGAAACAAAGCAGAGCAGTTACTGAGAACCACACCACACTCCCTCTTCTCACCCTAGAACAAAGACAGGCTTCAAACCCTCTGGAATCTGAGAAGCTTCCTTCCCTTCTGCAAGCTCTCACCCTCATCCTTTCTGCCTGCCCCCACCTCCAACTGCACTTGGCAAGATACTCACCTGTCTTCCCACTCAACAGCTGAGGATACAGAAGGATGACTTGCTCAAGGTCACCAGTTAGTGGGTGAAGACCCAGATCCTGCTCAGGAAACCCATCAGGGCCTGCTTGAGTGACTGCAAATATAAACAAACATCTGAGTGCAGGGACATGCTGTTTTGGCTACTGGAATGGTGTGGTGTTGAGTTACAGGTGAAGCCCTGGAAACCTTTCCCTGCTGGGTTCTCAAGTCTCCCTGCTCTCCCATTCCACATCTCTGCCTCCAGCTTGCCTATCCCAGTCCTCCTCCATATTGCCTTTCCAAAACACTTGCATCATGACTCCGCTTAAAATAACAATGAATCAACATTTATTGAGCCCTTACAATGGAGCAGGTACTGTTCTAAGCTCTTTCCTTGAATTAACTCATTTAATCTTCACAATTCTATGAAGGAGTCACTATTATTAGCTCCCATTTTGCAGATAAGGAAACTGAGGCACAAGAGGTTAGAGTGACTTACTGAAAGTTCCACAGTAAGTGTCAAAGTTAGGATTTGAACTCAGATGGTCTGGTTCCTGAACTTGGGCTTGTCAGGCCAGAAAAACCCTCTCTGTAGGTCTCTGTTTGTTGTTGTTCAGTTGCTAAGTAGTGTCCAACTCTTTGCGGGCCCCATGGACTCCAGCACACCAGGCTCTATTCTAATAATAAACAACAAAAGTAATACAGTAATTAATATGCATGGATTGCTTACTATAGGCTAGGCCCTGTTCTATCTGCATTTCAAGTACTAGCTCATTTGATTCTTACAATAGTACTAGAGAATTGGCCAGTGGAGGGAGTACCATTATCCTCATTTTACAGGTAAAGAAACAGGGACAGTCATGTAACAAGGATGTGTTACCAGACACTCCAGCTCCAGAGGCAGACTTTAAACCGCTGTGCTGTCTGGCTTTCCCAAGTGCTATTCAGTCCAAGGGCCCAGCATTTACTGCTTTTTGGATTCATGTCACACGATTTCTGCATTTCCACCAAAGCATGGCTTTTGTTTTTTCTATGCATGTTTTTTCCCTTCTCAGCCAGACCTTGAGCTCCATGAGGCCAGACTGAAGATCTGATACGTCCTCAAGTTCCCCAGTTCACAGCCAGGATCTCACAGACTCCTCCTAACAATCTTACATTATAGGCATTCCTCCTTTTCAAGGAAAAAGCATAGATTCAGAGATAAAGATAGAACTGGATGAACAGCAGTGTTTTGGCAGACAGTGTTTTCCAGCTACAAAGCACTCTTCCCCACATCCCATTCCACTCCACACAGCCTCACTTCCAGGGGCAGTCATGGTAGTACAGCTTGATGGTTAAGAGCAATCGTTTAGGATTAGACCTGAGTTTGAATCTCCTCCACTCAACCTCCACTCACCTGCATGACTCACAGAGGGGGTCATTTAATCCCTCTTGTCCTCAGTGACCTCATTGGTAAATGAGGATGATAAAAATGCTTTCCTCATCTCTCTGTTGGGAGGACAAATGAAATTGATAACATAAAGACCTGTGAGAGAGGCCTAGATTGGAGAAGTATTGTGTGTATATAGATAATCCGCTCCCCTCCCCCTACCTCCCTAAAGACACCGGGTCCCAGGATTGGGGAGGGGAGGGGGCAGCAGGTGGGCTCCCCTGAGAGAAACATCCTGTGCCCCTCTCCTGCTGGCACCCCCAAGCCCCACGCGGGGGAGAGGCGAGTGCCCTAGGGTACACAGCCCAACACAAGCTTCTGCAGGAATGATACTGCTAAACTCTTTGCAGGGTTAATCAGGTTTGCAAACATAGTCTGTCGCTGCTCTCCATGTTCTTTCCCGGAAGTGGCTCAGGCTGGACAGCATCTTCCGTGAGTTGAGGGTCTTGGGTGCACGGGGCTGAGGCGAGGCCAGCCGCAGGCGCGGAACCGCTGCTAGGCTCGAGCTTCCGAGGGCGCCCACGGGAAGCGGGTGCTCCTCCCTCTCGGCACCGCCCAGAGACTTAGAACTGGGGGAGCCGTCCCAGCGGAACCGCGGCGCTTCACCTTTACCGTTGCGCTCCACCTCTCTCCAGCCGGCTGCCAGGCAACAGCGCTTGGCCCGGCGGCTCTACCGCCCGCCTCCGGTTCAGGCGGGCGCTGGATCCCGGGCTGATTCAGACCGGGTTTTGCGGCGGAATCCGCGAGCTCTGATTCCTTATTTGTTGCCCGCGGCAGCGGTCGGCGGCGGGAGATCATGGTGCTGGACGAACCGTGGGCCGCGCTCTCCGGCGTTTCCGGGCCCGCCCTGGCCTGCTGCTTCGTGGCGGCGGCCTTGGCCCTGCGCTGGTCCAGTCGCCGGACAGCGCGGGCCTCGGCGGTCCGGGCGCGACGGAGGCAGAAAGCGGCCCTGGACACCATGGACAAGGCGGCGCAGCGCTTCCGGCTCCAGGTGACAGCCGGGGTTGGAATCGGTGTGGAGGGGGAGGGGTGGCAGCCGAGCTGTGAGCCGCCCGGGCGCGCGGAGGGGCGGGTGGCCCGCAGCTCAGGTGTGTGGGCAGCGCAGGTTTGTAACTTTCTGACACCCCTCTCGCCACCATGCATTTCGTACTCTTTTCTGAGCCAGGTGGGGTCTGGGGGAGGAATGGAAACGAAAGGGACAGGGCAGGTCGTTGAAGGCTGTTGCCTCACTGGGTCAAAGAGGAGCTTTGCTGTGTGCCAGATAATCTCAAGATCACGGACATACTAGGATGTTTAAACTGCACGATGAGAACCAATAGGATGCTTGGGTTTAGGACTTTGGAATCATAAAGTGATGGCCATGGGACTTCTGAGAGCTTACAGTTCAAATTTATTGAGGATGCTCAGAGGGAGCTGGGGAGAGACTTGCTGAAGTCCACAGGGAGTTGCCAGCTGAGGTGGACTCTTGCCACCTGGCTGTGGAGTCTGATGGGTTATAAGTTCCTTTCATCGATAGGTTTAGTTACAGCCCTTCCCTGGGTGACCTGTCAACAAGCTTCTTTCCCTCTGGATCAGCTCAGTGTGTGTATGGGGGTGAGGGAAGTGGCCTGGAAGAGGAGGCTTTCCTCTAGGTGTATGACACACTGGACTCAGTTCCAAGTCAAAATACCAAACTCAGTTCCTATGTGCTGTGAGAGAGGAGACTTGCTCCAAGGGGTTTTGGATGGAATTTGGATGTGACAGGTGGGAAGGCATTCGAGATGCCTCGGGACAGGAGCTAGACTAGAACCCAGATGCCTGGTGGAACCATCTAGCCTCATTCCAATGGAGAAGAGCAGGGAAGAAAGACAAGGAAGGGAGACCTGGGCCTTGGATGCCAGGCCCTGGATGTGGCTTTGATTCTTTGAGGTTTTAGCTGGATGTACTGGTATGAATTTACACCATGTCATTCCTGGACCAGGAAATGTCTTATTTGTTTATTTATTGAAATAAGAACATATCTGGTTCTAGCCCTCACTCATTGATATGCCACACAGTGAAAGTACACAATGAGTTCATTTTTAGGTACTTAAGCCAAACCAGCCACTTTCCCTACCTACCTGAGCAAAGCTTCGTCACTGTCTGACCCTTCTTCTCTAGTTGAGCTCCCTGGTGCCCAGCTCAGGGATCCTTGCAGTGATACCAGGCCCAGCCTAGAGAACCTTGGCTGCTCCAGAGACTCCAAGTCCTGTGCAGCTAGCTAGCTGAGTTCTGCCAGCTCCACGGAATCTGTGGGGGCAGCTGCAAGAATCTACCCACAGTTCCTGCCTACATGACTCTCCTCCTGGTTGCAAGGAACCCACCAGCTGGCAGAGGTGTGGGGTAGTAGAAGGGTGGGTCTTCCCTCACTTCAGCTCCAAGCATCAGCATCTGGATACAAGCATCCAGTTTCTTTTTGGAGCAACAGCCTTTCTTTATTTTTGAGAACCAAAAAAAAAAAGCAAAATGGCTGTCTGAGGATGCCTTACAATTAGCTGTGAAAAGAAGGGAAGCGAAAAGCAAAGGAGAAAAGGAAAGATATACCGATTTGAATGCAGAGTTCCAAAGAACAGCAAGGAGAGATAAGAAAGCCTTCATCAGTGATCAATGCAAAGAAATAAAGGAAAACAATAGAATGGGAAAGACTAGAGATCTCTTCAAGAAAATCAGAGATACCAAGGGAACATTTCATGCAAAGATGGGCTCAATAAAGGACAGAAATGGTAGGGACCTAACAGAAGCAAAATGTATTAAGAAGAAGTGGCAAGAATACACAGAAGAACTGTACAAAAAAGATCTTCACGACCTAGATAATCACGATGGTGTGATCACTCACCTACAGCCAGATCCTGGAATGTGAAGTCAAGTGGGCCTTAGGAAGCATCACTACAAACAAAGCTAGAAGAGGTGATGGAATTCCAGTTGAGCTATTTCAAATCCTGAAAGATGATGCTGTGAAAGTGCTGCACTCCATATGCCAGCAAATTTGGAAAACCCAGTAGTGGCCACAGGACTGGAAAAGGTCAGTTTTCATTCCAATCCCAAAGAAAGGCAATGCCAAAGAATACTCAAACTACCACACAATTGCACTCATCTCACACGCTAGTAAAGTAATGCTTAAAATTCTCCAAGCCAGGCTTGAGCAATACGTGAACTTCCAGATGTTCAAGCAGGTTTTAGAAAAGGCAGAGGCATCAGAGATAAAATTGCCAACATCCGCTGGATCATTGAAAATGCAAGAGAGTTCCAGAAAAACATCTATTTCTGCTTTATTGACTATGCCAAAGCCTTTGACTGTGTGGATCACAACAAACTGTGGAAAATTCTGGAAGAGATGGGCATACCAGACCACCTGACCTGCCTCTTGAGAAACCTGTATGCAGGTCAGGAAGCAACAGTTAGAACTGGCCATGGAACAACAGACTGGTTCCAAATAGGAAAAGGAGTACGTCAAGGCTGTATATTGTCACCCTGCTCATTTAACTTATATGCAGAGTACATCATGAGAAATGCTGGGCTGGAAGAAGTACAAGCTGGAATCAAGATTGCCAGGAGAAATATCAATAACCTCAGATATGCAGATGACACCACCCTTATGGCAGAAAGTGAAGAAGAACTAAAGAGCCTCTTGATGAAAGTGAAAGAGGAGAGTGGAAAAGTTGGCTTAAAGCTCAACATTCAGAAAACTTGGATCATGGCATCCAGTCCTATCACTTCATGGCAAATAGATGGGGAAACAGTGGCTGACTTTATTTTTCTGGGCTCCAAAATCACTGCAGTTGTTGACTGCAGCCATGAAATTAAAAGACGCTTACTCCTTGGAAGGAAAGTTATGACCAACCTAGACAGTATATTAAAAAGCAGAGACATTACTTTGTCAACAAAGGTCCGTCTAGTCAAGGCTATGGTTTTTCCAGTGGTCATGTATGGATGTGAGTGTTGGACTGTGAAGAAAGCTGATCGCCGAAGAATTGATGCTTTTGAACTGTGGTGTTGGAGAAGACTCTTGAGAGTCCCTTGGACTGCAAGGAGATCCTACCAGTCCATCCTAAAGGAGATCAATCCTGGGTGTTCATTGGAAGGACTGATGTTGAACCTGAAACTCCAATACTTTGGCCACCTGATGCGAACAGCTGACTCACTGGAAAAGACTCTGATGCTGGGAAAGATTGAGGGCAGGAGGAGAAGGGGGACAACAGAGGATGAGATGGTTGGATGGCATCACTGACTCTATGGACATAGGTTTGGGTAGACTCCGGCAGTTGGTGATGGACAGGGAGGCCTGGAGTGCTGCGGTTCATGGGGTCGAAAAGAGTCGGACATCACTGAGCGACTGAACTGAACTGAACTGAACTTCCATGGTAGATTTCCTAAAAGAAATCAACCCTGAATATTCATTGGGAGGACTGATACTGAAGCTGAAGCTCCAGTACTTTGGCCACCTGATGCAAAGAGCTGACTCATTGGAAAAGACCTTGATGCTGGGAAAGATTGAAGGCCAGAGGAGAATGGGGTGGGGATCAGAGGATGAGATTGTTAGATAGCATCACTGACTCAATGGATATGAATTTAAGCAAACTCCAGGAGATAGTGAAGGACACAGGAACCTGGTGTGCTGCAGTCTATGAGATTGCAAGGAGCAGGACATGAATTAGTGACTGAACAACAACACAACAATAATTTCCAGGGCAGGTTTTGGCCTTGAAATACCAAAAGCTGTTTAAACACCCTCTGTGGGTTAGAGCCTGGCCTCAGAACACCACAACTTGGCTCTTCCAGATGAGTAAGTAGGGAAATTCCCTTTTGGTTTTCCGGTGACTGGCAGAAGAAAGGGAGAACTAGTTCAGCAGTCTTGTTTTGAGCAGTCAGTACAGGGGCTGAGGTCTTGAAGACAGTAGTTTTGGGATCAGTAGGAGGTGGGCAGTTTGTGTGCTTAGTTGCTCAGTCATGTCCGACTCTTTTTTGACCCATGGTCTGTATACCCAACAGAATCCCCTGTCCATGAATTCTCCAGGCAAGAACACTGGAGTGGATTACCATTTCCTCCTCCAGGACATCTTCCCAACTCAGGGATCGAATCCTGCGTCTCCTGCACTGCAGGCAGATTCTTAACCCACTGAGCCATTGGGGAAGTTGGGTGGTTTAGCTGAGCTCACACATGACCTTAGGGAGAAGGCCCTCCTCCATGCCACCCCTAAGGCTTTTTCTGCTTGGTGCTGGAGTTGCTGGGGGTTTTGAGGCTGTTTCAACAGTCTTTCTTCTGGGGTTTTCTCAGCCCAGCCCCACACTGAGAAGGGGGCCTTGAGGTCAGAGGGGCCATGGGTGAATACAGCAGCCTGTGGTACAACGCCTGCCTGATAGACTGCAGAGAAGTGAGTTGGGACCCAGATACGTCCTGTGTCCCAAGGTGCTGCTGGAGGAGGGGAGATCCCAAGCGCCTTCTGAACATCACAAATGGTTCATCTCTTTTGGGACTCTAGAGCAACTTTAGAGTGAGGCATGCTTTTCATATGCTTTGTTGACCATGTGAGGCTTAATTTGTAATGTGTGTTTGCCCATTTGCTTCCACCTTACTGCCTGAATGAGTTGTTTATTTTTGACTGTGCTGGGTCATCGTTGCTGCGTGGGCTTTTCTCTAGTTGTGTGATCTGGGGCTACTCTCTCCTTTCGGCATGTGGGCTTCTCATTGCTGTGCCTTCTCTTGTTGACGAACATGAGCTCTAGGGTGCATGGACTTCTATGGTTGTGGTTCCTGGGCTCTAGAGCACAGGCTTAGTAGTTGTGGCACGTGGGCTTAGTTGCTCCACGGCATGTGGGATCTTCCCAGACCAGGGATTGAACCCTTATCTCCTGCACTGGCAGGTGGATTCTTTACCACTGAGACACCCGGGAAGCCCCCTAAGTAAGTTTTAATATTCTTTCTAGACTGAAGTGAGGGACTGCCATTGATAGACTGTGATGACTGGGAGAACCATCCCACTTGCCCACACCTCGGTGCCTCTGCACCTCTGGTTTTAACCTGAATGCCCTTTCCGCACAGACCTTACAAGCCCCTTTGTCAAAATCTCACAAATGCCTCTCCCTTCAACTGGATCTGAACTGTAGTTCCATCTCCTGGAATCTCCAAGACCACCTTGAAGCTGATTTTAAAACAAGTCAGTAAATGAATGGAAGAACAGTATGGTTTTTGTTTCAGTCAATGTCAGTGGTCACATGATCGAATGGAATGTATATCTTGAAATGGAACAGAAGTGATTTAAAAAAAAAACAATAAACCATGAAAAAAAAAATGACTTGGAAGACCATCTAGGGTATCTGAAATTAGGACAGTAGGTGGTTCAGGAGAAAAACAGATTGAGGAGGGGCAGTGATTCAATGATAGGTGTAATATCCTATGCTTGGAAAAAAAAGGCATACAGATGGCCACATGCTTGGTGAGATCTTATTTGTATACTTCCCTGCATTCTCCATATAAATTTTAATTTCCTCCACGTTCTTAGATTGGCCTCCTGGACATGCAGATTTACTCTGGTGTCTTGTGAAAGAGAAAATGTCTCAGCTGCCTGATAACTAGTTGAAGACTTAAAAATATCTGTTAGCAACAGTGTCATCAACTGTCAACACAGAAGAGCAGAGGAAAGAATGAACATTTGTGCTGAGAATTGAGAGGAGCTCCCTGACAGCTTCTAGCTGAGATGCACAGGGCTTCTGTGGACACCCTGGGGGAGGTGGGGAATGGTGGTGATCAGGCTCCTGGTGGTCATTACCCCAGTGTGGTGGGCTCTCTGGTGATTTTTACTTTCTTCCACAAACTGGTAGGCCGTTTTTCATTTTTTACAATGAGCACATATTTATATAATCAGAAAAAAATCTTGCTGTTTTCATTGTGAGGGGAGAAATGCAAGGCATCAGTTCAGTTCAGTCGCTCAGTCGTGTCCGACTCTCCACGACCCCATGAATCACAGCACGCCAGGCCTCCCTGTCCATCACCAACTCCCGGAGTTCACTCAAACTCATGTCCACAGAGTCGGTGATGCCATCCAGCCATCTCATTCTCCGTCGTCCCCTTCTCCTCCCGCCCCCAACCTTTCCCAGCATCAGAGTCTTTTCCAGTGAGTCAACTCGTCGCATGAGGTGGCCAAAGTATTGCAGTTTCAGCTTTAGCATCAGTCCCTCCAATGAACATCCAGGATTGATCTCCTCTAGAATGGACTGGTTGGATCTCCCCTCTGCCCAAAAATAGAATATATATATAAACAACTATATACATTGTGGTTTTTTCACAAACATTCCCCCCCCCCCGCCCCGCCATGAGGGTTCATCAGAAACTGTTAACTATGGTTTCCTTTTCAGAAGAGGGACTTGTCAGGGTGGTCCTAGAGGTGGGGGGAGTGTTTCCTTTCCATTTTGCATACCTTAAAAAAAAAAAGTCATCAGGGGTTGTCTGGGCTTCCCTGATGGCTCAGATTGTAAAGAATCTGCCTGCAATTCAGAGACCCGGATTCAACCCCTGGGTCGGGAAGATCCCCTAGAGAAGGGCATGACTACCCACTCCAGTATTCTTGCCTGGAGAATCCCATGGACAGAGGAGCCTGGCGGGCTACAGTCCATGGGGTCACAAACAGTCAGACACGACTGAAGGGATTTAGCACACAGCGGTTATCTGGTATGTTGTGGTTAGATCATGGATTCATTTTTTTCTCTTTGTAGCTCCTTGTATCATTAAAAAAAGAAAAAAGAAAGAAAAAAATCCCAAGTAAGTGTTGTAATACTTTAACAAATTTGGGGAAGGGGTAGGATATTCCTGATATTGAGGCCGGGTTTCAAAGGCTGTGTGGTGGGTGTGTGCGAAGGGTGTTCAGCTTTGGGCATGAGGTGGGAGTGAGTGGGCTGTGTCACATAGAGGGGGTGCAGGGGGGGTCTGACAGGACCTCAGCCTAGAAACATCTCCTGGACCTTGTGGTGGGAGGCAACCTGACGGGGACAGGTAAGGCGAGGTTGTTGTTGTGCTGTGTGGTCTGGTGGCAAAGCTTGGGCAGAGAAGCCAGCTAGGTGGTCCCTGTGTGACCCAGTAGAGAAAGGATTGGCAGTGGCAAGGGTCTTAGTAGAGGAGATGGAGAGGTGGCCATTTTCCAGAGCTACTTAGGGGCGTGGTGACCGATTATATGTGGGTGGAAGGAGGGGGGCGTTGAAGATGATGGCAGCACCCTTCCTTGCGTGAAGAGGAGCTGGTGGAAAGGAGATAGGAGGCCGTGAGCTCAGGGAAAGGACACAGGAACACAGGGAGCAAGGGGAATAGCCCAGCGAGTGGGTCCGAGCTCAGCTGGGTCAGGAGAGGATGACTTGGAAGCCAAAGGACCTTCTAGAGGCCACGTGATAGGTGTAGGGCTTGGAGTGGAAGCCAAGAGAAGGCATGACTTCTCCCAGCATCGGAGAGGGAAGAGCAGGTGCCCAGAGGAACCTCGGGAGCCTTTGCCTCTTCCTGTGTCTGGCTCCTTCTTGTGCTTCAGGTCATGGCTGAAATAATGTCTTCTGCCTGCCCAGCACATCTGAGTCAGTCCGCTGTTCTTTCTGTCACAGACTCTGTTTACTTCCTTTCTCACACTTATCGTGACCTGTCATCATTTATTAACTTTCTTTCTTTTTTTTTTATTTAAAAATTTATCTTATTTTAAAAAACTTTGGCTCTGCTGGGTCTCCATTGCGTCATGCCAGCTTTCTCTAGTTGCGGTGTATGGGCTTCTCTTGTTGTGGGGCATAGGCTCTAGAGGAGGGGTCCCCAGCCCCTACCAACTGGTAGCAGTCCGTGGCCAGTTGGGAACCAGCTGCACAGCAGGAGGTGAGCTCTGGGGCAGGTGACCAAAACTTCATGTGCCACTCCCCACTGCTCACATTACTGATGAACCCCCCACCCCCATACCTCCTTCCCACCCCTCCTGCCTGTGGAAAAATTGTCTTCCATGAAACCGGTCCCCGGTGCCAAAAAGGTTGGGGACTGCTACTCCAGAGCATGCAGGCTCAGTAGTTGCCCTGCAGCGTGTGGGATCTTAGTTCCCCAACAAGGAATTGAACCTACATCCCCTGCACTGGAAGGCGGATTCTTACCCACTGGGCCACCAGGGATGTCCCTTGTGTTATTAAAATTTCTTTTCTTCTTTTTCAAATTCTTTTTCTCAATTTGTTTTCTTGAAGGTAAGCTCTAAAAGCAGGGACTTGTCTGTCTCGGCTATCTCTAAATTCACAGCCCTAACATAGTCCTCGACACAGAGCAGGTGCTCAGAACATGTGTGTTGACTGGCTGAATGAGTGGGTGACAGAAGCAGCGTGGAGGAGGGAGGGAACCCTGGGAAAAGGGTATGCCTGTGCCTAGGAGGAGTCTGAAGTCAGCCCTGTGAATGCCTCCGTGAGACTCGGAGCAGAATGAAGAGGCAAGTGTTTGTTGTATTGGGCAACGAGGAAGTCCCTGGTGACTTTGGCAAGAGCAGAAGAGGGTAGAGATGAGATGTGGTGGCTGAACTCAGATGCTCTCCTAATTAGCCCAAAGCCCTTGAGGGGGAAGCCAGCGGGAAGCTGCAGGCAGGGGCTGATCCCAGAGACACTGGAGGCCTCCGAGGCCTGGCAATGGGTGTCTGACCAACATCCCACCTTTGGAGAGCTCTTCCCTGACCCCCTCTCTACCTGTGTGCTGCCCACTCAGTACATCCGTGTTGTTTTATTTCTGGCTATCTAAAATTCTTATTTGTTTACTTATAAATGATCTCTGTGTGTTAGTTGCTCAGTTGTAACCGTATGGACTGTAGCCCCCTAGGCTCTGTCCATGGGATTCTTCAAGCAAGAATACTGTAGTGGGTTGCCATTTCCTTCTCCAGGGGATCTTCCTGACCCAGGGATTGAACCCGGGTCTCCTACATTGCAGACAGATTCTTTATCACTGAACCACCAAATTATCTCCTCACTCCCAACTCTGCATCTTGTTGAAGCTCCCCCAAAGCCTGGAGGTGACTTTCTTGTTCACTGCTGTATCCCCATGTCTAGCATGGTCCTTGGTACAGAGTAGATGCCTAATATATTTATCTATGGAATGAATGGAAAAAACCTCTCTCTTGGATGTGGCTCTAGCTTCAACCCCAGCCACCTAGGACAGGGTTTTCTTCTTTCTGCCCTCCCCTGCCAAAGGGTTGAGTAGTTAGGTGCAGGTGGACAGCCAGTGGGCAGCTTGTGCTGAATGGGCAGAGAACTATAGTTTATCTGTAAGTCCTAATTAAGGCACTTCCCCTCTGTGAACCTCAGTTTCTTTAAGCTGTGCAATGGGAATGGTGGTAACATTTAATCCAAACACAGAGCACATCAACAAGGTGTGTGGCCACACTCAGCAACCACTGTGCTAAGCTGCTTCAGTCATCTCCAACTCTCTGCAACACTATGGACTGTAGCCCGCCAGGCTCCTCTGTCCGTGGGACCCCCCAGACAAGAATACCAGAGTGGGTTGCCATACCCTTCTCCAGAGGATCTTCCCCTCCCAGGGGTTGAACCCTTGTCTCATACGTCTCCTGCATTGGCAGGTGAGTTCTTTACCACTAGCGCCACATGCAAAGTTTTTACATAATGGTCTAATACTCAGCCTGGGCATGACCTCTCCCTGGGCCCCGCTTGAGTGAGTTTCTGGAAGAGATAGATCTGTACTGTCCACAGGTGGCAAGGGCCTGCCCAGGCTGGAGCACAATTGTGAGGGGAGAGCCGCAGGTGGGCATGTCTGTTATGGGCTGGCATGTGACAGTGAGCACATGCTTGGTAGGTGCTGGGACTTGGGGGCATGGGCCATGCTGCAGGCACATGGGACCTGGGGGGAGTAGGGGATTGATCCAAGGTATCTCCCCAGAACCCTGACCTGGACTCGGAGGCGCTGCTGGCCCTGCCCCTGCCTCAACTGGTACAGAAGTTACACAGTGGGGACCTGTCTCCCGAGGCTGTGCTCTTCACCTACATGGGAAAGGTAAGGCCAGGGAGTGACCTTGCTCATTCCTCCCCTCTCTGTGCAAGGCTTTGGGAAAACCTGTCTGGAGGGCCATGGTGGGACCACAATGCCAAGGGCTGCCAGGAAGAGAGGGAGGAAGCCAGAGCTGTGTGTGTGTATGAGAAAGAGAGAGAGAAGGCTCTGTGTGTGTGCCTCTGCTGGGGACACTGAGCATGTTGTCCTATCTAGAAACCTGGCTTTTAGCCCAGACTTCCCTCCCCATTCCGCCCCCACCCCATCAGTCACAGAGTCTGGTCTGTTCCCTTTTAGAGCTCCCTCTAGACCATCCCCTTGTCTCCCCCGCTACCCTGGTCTTCCACCAGTCTCCCTCTAGGACCAAGCACCAGTCTCCCGACCAGCTGCCCGCTCAGCATTCCAGCATCCTCTCTGGTCAAGGATTCCAGGGCTTGGGGCATCGGCAGCTCAGCTGCTGGCAGTTACCTGGCCCCCAGAGCCTGCCGTGCTCTGGGGTTCCCTTTACCTGCAAGGCTCTTCCTCCTCTTGCCCTGCTCAGTGCAACAGGCTCCCTGATGAGTCTTCAGGGCCCAGAGAGGAGTCACGTCTTCCAGGGAGCCTCCCATAACCCTCCTCCCCTCCAGCCTGGGTTAGGGTTTCCTCTTCATTGTTCACTTGCTAGCAGCACATTTCTCATCACATCGTAGGGCTTGCCTTGTCTTTCTCTTTCCCAAAGGCACACGTGCGGGCTTTTGGTGGACAGAGTCTTGTTTGTCTGGTGCCTTAGGGCCTAACACTGTGTCTTTTATATGTCGATAGTAAGTGTTCAAGAAATGTGTTTGAAACTAAATGAAGGAAGAAATTGTGCTTTACGAAAATGACTTGCATGTGATATGATCTCTCGGAAGAGAGTATGTGGCAGTGTCTGTGACCTCTAAGCAGGTGGACATAAGTGCCAGGGATGTGAGAGTGGTGTGAGTGCTGTGACTGAGAGGGGGACAGAGTGGGACTGTGGGGAAAGGACTGGACACCCCGGGCCGGGTGCCTTGAAAGGACACAGTCTCAACAGATGGGGTTGCTTCTTTCAAATCCATGTCCCTGGAAAAGCTCCAGCCCTTCAGAGGGAGCATCCACAGAGAGCATTCTGGCTACAGATTGGCCTCCTCTTTTCCTGCCCTGGGCAGCAGACAGATTTCACATACCAGAGTTGGCAATAGGACCACACTCACAGCAGCAGAATGTTCTTATCAGCTGATATCAGTCAGCCATTTCTCAGATTCAGGTGTTCCTGGGGAGGGGAGGAGGTTTCACCTGGGCAGGTGTGGGCCAGGCCTGGGGCAGAGGAGAGTGCTGGGTGCCAGGAAGCAGAAGCCTGGGTCTAGCCCTGCTCTGCACTGACTCCTAGTGCAACTCAACACGGGGATCTAGCCTCACTGGGCACTGGTGTGGCTTGAAGCAGGAGGTGGGTGGGGTGGCGAAGGGTCACCGTCCCCCGCCAGCTCGGCCTCTGGAGGGCATCTGAGGTCAGTGTCTTGTTCCTTTGAGTGTCCTGGTCCTTGGAGCACTCTCTCTCTCTCTGTCTTGGAGTTGAAGATCAGAGATAGCCTGGGTAAGGCTGGGCCGCATGTCCCCAGTGCGGCCAGTGCTGGGCCTACTTACCCTCTGTGCTCCTGGCTCTGGGTCGTGTTAATGATTACCCTGTCACTGGGTGGTATATTTGAAAAGGCCAATCTTATGCTATGTTGATTTTACCACAGTTGAAAAACAAAAGAAGCCAGCCTCACCTCACTCTGTCGGATGTCCATTTCTCCCTCCCCCAGGCCTGGGAAGTCAACAAAGGGACTAACTGTGTGACCACCTACCTGGCAGACTGTGAGACTCAGCTGTGCCAGCTCCCAAGACAGGGCCTGCTCTATGGTGTCCCTGTGAGCCTCAAGGAGTGCTTCAGCTATAAGGTGTGCCCTACCCCAATCCCTGCCAGCCAGCTCTGGGTCCTGGGTCCCTCTGGGCCCTCAGAGGAAGTCCTCGGTCCAAAGGCCTTGAGAGGGCACCACAGGTGTGTCCTGCCTTGGCCTGTGGGGTGGTGGTGGGAACAGACCCTGTATGTTGAAGCCCCCCTGGCTCATCAACCATGTCCCTCTCACCCATCTGTCCGTCTAGGGCCAGGATTCGACACTGGGCTTGAGCCTGAACCAGGGGGTGCCAGCGGAGGGTGACTGTGTGGTGGTGCAGGTGCTGAAGTTGCAGGGCGCTTTGCCCTTCGTGCACACCAATGTCCCCCAGTCCATGTTAAGGTTGGATCCCAGAGGTGCAGGGTGGGGGGCAGGGACACTGGTACCAACATGACCGGGGCTGACCCCTTCCCCCTTCCTCCAGCTTTGACTGCAGTAACCCCCTCTTTGGCCCAACCATGAACCCATGGAATTCTTCCAAGAGCCCAGGTGGCTCCTCAGGGGGTGAGGGGGCCCTCATTGCTGCTGGGGGCTCCCCACTGGGCTTAGGCACCGACATTGGAGGCAGCATCCGCTTTCCCTCAGCCTTCTGTGGCATCTGCGGTCTCAAACCCACGGGGAACCGCCTCAGGTAGGATGTAGGTGGCGGGTAGAGGGAGCCTCTGAGTCCTGCTATGTGACCTTGGCTTAGCTTCCCACCTTTCCGGGCTCCAGGCAGGGATTCCCTGACAGGGGTTTTGCTAGGAGGTAGTGTCATAGCACCACCAGCCCCTGGTTCCTAGTTTCCAAAGTGGTGAGCGAGTTGGGGACTGCTGACTGGATGTGGGGTCAGGCAGGGGGTGGCCATTTCCAACCTCTTGTGTTTCTTATCCAGCAAGAGTGGCCTGAAGGGCTGTGTCTATGGACAGGTAGCAGGTAAGGTCTGTGGTTCCCTCTGCGCCCTGGAGGAGGGGGTTCTGCACCTCTGCCCCTGCCTCTCCTTGGGGCAGTGTTGGGTCCCAAGGCCACTCTAGGTCTGCATTCCTACCTCCTATCTGCTCACACTCCATGGCTCCGGCCCAACCCTTCCTTGGACCCAGCCCTGGAACCCCTCGGGGCTGGGTGATCTCTCTCTCCTTCCCTCCCTGCCCCACAGTACAGCTCGCGGTCGGACCCATGGCCCGGGACGTGGAGAGCCTCGCATTGTGCCTGCGAGCACTGCTGTGTGAGGACATGTTCCGCTTGGACCCCACTGTGCCCCCTTTGCCCTTCAGGGAGGAGGTGAGCGGGGGTGGGGGTGGGCATGGGGATGGATTCGGGGCTCACTGGTGCTCCTGAGCCCTTGCAGGCAGGCCTGGGAGGCCCTGTCTCTTGAAAACCAGCCCCCGGGGGTCTAAAGCCAGCACTAGCACCTCTGCCGGTGGTGGCACAGCGGTAAAGAATCCGCCTGCCAATGCAGGAGATGCAGGAGGCGTGGGTTCAGTCCCTGGGTCGGGAAGATTCCCTGGAGAAGGAAATGGCAACCCACTCCAGTATCCTTGCCAGGATAATCCCATGGACAGAGGAGTCTAGTGGGCTAACAGTCCATGGGGTTGCAGACTGCGTGAATGAGCACAGCATCACCTCTGCAAACAGCCACCAGATGGTGCCCTTTCCTGCATTTGGAAATCCTGAGTCTTTCAAATTGGCTGGCTGGGAGCCAGAGCCTTGGGGCTCTCGCTGTGGAACAGGAGGGACCTTGAGGCTAAGAAAAGCTTGAGAGAGAACTCCTGAACCTCTTCTGCATTTGACAAGCCAGTAAACAGGAGCCTTTCTTGCAGCATTCATTTCTCTATCCCCAGCCTCCAGCAGAATGCTTGGCATGGAGGCTGAGTGAGTTAAGAACAGTTATAAGTGGAGCGATCTCTCTCCCAGAGAGAGCTGGGATATGTGGGCAGGGATCTGTCAGATACTGGCTCCCCCAAAGTATCACCAAACAGCCTGTAGATCAGATAAGGCTGAGTGTATTACTGTCTGTGGTGAGGGAGGGCGCTGCCCACACAGAGCATTAGTAGCATGGGGGAGGAGCACAAAGTTAGAATATTGAGGTTGGTCTGTTGGTGGATATGTCAATGATAGCTCAGTTGGTAAAAAATCTGCCTGCAATGGAGGAGACCCCAGTTCGATTCCTGGGCTGGGAGAATCCACTGGAGAAGGGAAAGGCTACCCACTCCAGTATTCTGGGGTTTTCCTTGTGGCTCAGCTGGTAAAGAATCCGCTCGCAGTGCAGGAGATCTGGGTTCTATCCCTGTGTTGGGATGATCCCCTGGAGAAGGGAAAGGCTACCCACTCCAGTATTCTGGCCTAGAAAATTCCATGGAGTGTATAGTCTATGGGGTTGCAAAGAGTTGTACTCGACTGAGTCACTTTCACTTCCATGTTAGCGTAGGGAGTCGGTTAGGATTCGGTCATAATGTAATTGGTTAGGACTGGTGGGTGCAGTGAGGTGAGGATTCTGAGGAGAGCAGTTCAAGGATTCTTGGAGATAAACTGTTGTTTGGTGATCCTATTGAAGAGCTGACAGGTCTTCTAAGAATGACTAATAAAGTTGTCTGTACTTTACAAGCAACAGATTTCAGGAGTAGTCAAGTTAGAGATGTGAGCAGTGGTGTAGTGTGAGCTGTTACTCAATCGTATCCCACTCTGCAACCCCATGGACTGTAGCCCTTGGGGCTCCTCCACGCATGGGAATTCTCCAGGCAAGAATACTGGAGTGGGTTGCCATGCCCTCCTCCAGGAGTGGTATAGTAAAGCCATGTTAATGTAGACTGTGTAAGCTGTGTAATGTAAGTGCTGTTTCCCAGCGGTCTGGCATTACTCCCTACAGACCTCTTGCCTGGGAAGGGGTGAGGACCCGTGGGCAGCATGAAATCTGGGCTGGGGCGAGGGAGAGCAAGCTCCCACTCCTCAGCTGAGGAGATGTTCTAACTCTACCCAAGAGGGAGGAGAGGCAATGAGGCCCCTGTCCCAAGGTCTGGAACAATCTATTATGGGAGCCAGGACTTGCATTCTCGAAACAGGCTGTAGACGCCTGGGTTTCCTCCCTGATGTTGCCACTCTGCCCTGATGAGTGGCCTGGGGCAAGTCCCGGCCCTGCTCAGGGCCTGTCTCCCTATCTAGACCTGAAGCCTGTGGAATCCTCCTTCTTGCTCTGTCTACCTGCTGAGTCACTGGAAAGGTGTTTTGTGAAAGGGTCAGACAAAACAGGGGCTGGCCTCCCTGGAGGTCAGTTTTCGGGGGATCTAGACTGATGCTAAAGCTGAAACTCCAATACTTTGGCCACCTCATGCGACGAGTTGACTCACTGGAAAAGAGTCTGATGCTAGGAGGGATTGGGGGTGGGAGGAGACAGGGACGACAGAGAATGAGATGGCTGGATGGCATCACTGACTCAATGGACATGAGTTTGAGTGAACTCCGGGAGTTGGTGATGGACAGGGAGGCCTGGCGTGCTGTGATTTATGGAGTCGCAAAGAGTCGGACACGACTGAGCGACTGAACTGAACTGAACTGAACTGAGGCAGTAGCCTCAAAGCTGTGTCTGGGGCTGAGTGGTGGCTCTGAACTCTGGGAGCCCTGCTTCAGGCCACCCTCTCCTGACCTGACTCTGACTCGTACGTGCTGCCCCCAGATCTACAGAAGCTCTCAGCCCCTGCGTATAGGGTATTATGAGACCGACAACTATACCATGCCCACGCCGGCCATGAAGCGGGCCCTGCTGGAGACCAAGCAGAGACTTGAGGTTGCTGGCCACACGGTATGCTAGGGGAGGGGGGAACCCACAGGTCCTGGCATTGCCCCTCCTTCAGGGAAGCCTTCTAGGTACCCATGACTGCCACCCATCCATGGCACCCTTGTATCCTGATTGTTCTGAGGATGGGGTTGAAAATTCAATCCCTGGGGGACCAGTAAAAAGGGGCTGATCAGAAGTATTGGGGTACATGCTTGATGGTGACTTCACCTCTGAGCTGGGATGTGGGAGCTGCATGGAGTGGTCCTTCCTTGTCAACCATAAACAGTGGTGCACAGCTGTCCAGGGGTTCTCAGGGACCTGAGATGGCAGGCTTGGGGCCATTCACCTGAGACAGGCTTATATGTGGTTCCAGACTCCTCTCAGGATACACATCTTATGGGGAGATATCACAGGCCAACAAGGGTGCCTTTGTGGCTCCAGTAAGGGCACCGTGAGGGCTGAGGGCTGCCTGGACAGTGTGTTTTGGGGGGTGGGACCCAAGGGTTTCTAGGTCTTGGAACTTTACGTGCCTCCATTTTTGCAGCTGGTTCCCTTCCTGCCGAGCAACATACCCTATGCTCTGGAGACCCTGGGCATGGGCGGGCTGTTCAGTGACGGTGGCATGACCTTCCTACAGAACTTGTGAGTGACTGGGTATGGGGGTGGGTGGTGGGATCAGGACATGGGCAGATGCAGGGAGAGCGGCTGAGTGCTGTGTTCCTCCCTGGGACAGGCCACTGGGGAAGATGGAGGACGGGCCTTGGCAGAACCTGAAGAAGGCCTGGAACTTTCTGGGCAGGGACCTTACCACCCCTCTGGCTTCAAGTTGAGCCTAGAGCTGCCTTGTCAGGGAGAGTTTGGAAAGGTGCCAGTGTGGGGACAGGCAGGATTGAGCAGCCCTGGCCTGGCCCTGGGCTGAGTTGTGCAGGAAGTTGCCTATCTGTTGGGGAAAGATTGAGAAACAAGGGTGGAGTCAAGCAGGAAGGCAGGGGTGTAGACCTGCCGTTACTCCACACTCCTCGGATTTGTGCCACATCTTCCGCCTTTGAGCAGGATCTGTTTTCTTGCCTGAAAAATCAGAAGATGGACCACACCAGCTTTATGGGGCTTTGCAGAGCTCATATTTGAGAAGCTGGTCCCACGGGGATGTTTTCAGTTCTAAAGGCTGATGGGGGCAGGGCAGGTCTGTGAAGGTGCCTCCTGGGGACATGCCCAGATTGAATGGACTTCTCCCAGTAGCCAAGTATGGTCTGGGAGGCTTCCCTGGTAACTCAGCTGGTAAAGAATCTGCTTTCAATGCGGGAGACCTGGGTTCGATTCCTGGGTCGGGAAGATCCACTGGAGAAGGGATAACCACTCCAGTATTCTTGGGCTTCTCTGGTGGCTCAACTGGTAAAGAATCCACCTGCAATGTGGGAGACCTGGGTTCGATCCCTGGGTTGAGAAGATCCCTTGGAGAACAGAACGGCTACCCACTCCAGTATTCTGGCGAATTCCATGGACTATTCCATGGGGTTGCAGAGTTGGACATGACTGAGCAACTCTCACTCAGTGGAAAGGCCACCCCTCAGTTTGGCCCTCGGGGTGAGGCTCCAGGATCAGTTGCCTGAGACCTTTCCCTGAGATCGAGAGCAGAGATAGCCTAAGAGGCAAGGATTACTGTACCCACTCGGGATTACACCACTCGTGCCTCCAGGCTGGCATCAGCATCTGTGGGGGGATGCCCTCGGCAGTATCTTTGGGCCAGGGAGATGCTGCCCATAGTTCTTATTGCTCTGAGCTGAGTTTGCAACGGAGGGAGACAGGGAGCCCTGCCTTGGGGAGCTCCAGTGGATGTGGGTGGAGACCAAGCATCTCAAAGGGTCTGCAGACACATGTCACATATTGGAAAGGAGAGGCTGGGATGAAGGGGCTGGAGGCTGTGGTTACTGGAGTCTGGTGAGGAGGGAGGTAAGAGTCACTGGGTGGAGACTGGGGAATGCCGCAGGTGGGGGTGAGCCAGGAGGGACACCTTGGGTGGATGCACCTGGACTGGACCCTTTGTCTCCCAGCAAAGGTGATTTCGTGGATCCCTGCTTGGGGGACTCGATCTCAATTCTGAGGCTGCCCGGATGGCTTAAAGGACTGCTGGCTTTCATGATGAAGCCTCTGGTGAGGGCAGAAGGAGTGGAAGGGTGGGCACCACTGGGCTCTTTCCCCCTTCCCTTAGCCTCCCCTTCTTCGCAGCCCCACCCTATCTCTTTTCCTCTCCTCATGCTCTTCAATATTCAGCCAACCTGCTTGCTGAGAGGAGTGCTGACCTGGGGCCTTCAGGGAGGGACAGAGGGAGGAGGCCTAGGTGGCTTGGCCTGAAGATTATTGCCACACCTGGTCTAAAGTCCAGTCACTGACAGCATCTGTTCTTTTGCAGGTCCCAAGGTTATCAGCCTTTCTCAACAATATGAAGTCTCGGTAAGAGTTTTTCCCACTCCCAGACGCCTGTACGACTGTCCCCCTGACCTGGGTCCAAGTGCTCTCCAATGGGAAACGATGAGAGAAGTAGCTTCTGAGGCTGGAAGTGATCTAAGGAGGGTGGCAATCTCTGTGGCCTTGGTGAGGAGGGGGGGCAGTCTTGAAAATGTCTTAGCAAGATACAGGAAAGGCTGGAGAGTAAGGACCTGAAGGAGAGCAAGGTTGGGAGAGTATGAAGAGGAGGAGATTGCCCTGCCTGGACATGGGTGGAAAGGCCCAGAAAGGAACTAGTGGGTGGCAAGGAGCGGGGAATATTGGTGACCCGTAAGAGGTGCTGGTCTTAGAGACTGAACTGCACTGCGCCTGTTCCTGCCTGTCCATCAGGGCCTCAAGCCAGAAAAGATGGGAGTAAATTGCCTGATTCTCAGGCCCTTACAACTTGTGAACTTGCCTTCTCTTTCATGTGTGTGTACTAAGTCGCTTCAGTTGTGTCCAGTTCTTTGTGACTCAATGGACTGGAGCCTGCCAGGCTCCTCTGTCCAAGGGATTCTTCAGGCAAGAATACTGGAGTGGGTTGCCATGCCCTCCTCCAGGGGATCTTCCCGACCCAGTGATTGAACCTGTGGCTCCTGCATTGCAGGTGGCTTCTTTACCGCTGAGCCACGAGGGAAGCCCATTCCTCTCTCACCACTAGGCATTGAGGACCTTGGGCGGCTCTGTGTCCTAAGAGTATCTGGGGGTCTGACTTAAGTCCCTCTTGGGGACTCCATGGGATACGAACTTAGGGATTAGAACTTCTGCCCTGCACTGCTTTCCTCTCAGAGTGCCCTGGAATTGAGAAGGGTCTGAGGAGGAAGGAAATCTGGAAGGTTTTGAGAGTAGGGGCCTGATGTTGCTAATCCCTATGGCTGTGATCATCATGGTTGGTGACTCCACTCCCTCTCTCCAGGTCGGCTGGAAAGCTCTGGGAACTGCATCATGAGATTGAGGTGAGGCCAGAGCCCCTGGACTAGAGTAGGGTGGGCGGGGGTGGGGCCGGACAGGGCATATACCTCGGGGTCTCTTGGACACTGGTCCCTCTGGTCCCCTGGAGTGGCCCATCATTCCCTGCTCCCACTCCCTGGATTGGGCCGTTTGGGGCCTACTCTGTGACCCTCACTTGCCCAGAGGCCCATCCTCAGGGCCTGGGTGGACCTGGATGCTTCTTTGCCACTCTGGTTCTGCCTGTAACCAGCACTCCATGGCCCCACCCTGGCAGGAAGAGTGGTCTCTGTGGTTCTGTGGAGCATTTGATGCCTGCTGAAAGCATCCCTGTCTGAGTATCCCGAGGTCCTCCATCCTGTCACGGTGCAGTTTAGATCTGGGGCAGGCGTGGGGCCAGTCACCCCGCCTCAATGCCTGTACTGCAGAGCCCATGGAATGGATTGTGTCTGAACGCTTCACTGGGTGTGCGGGCATCCTCCGCAGGTATACCGGCACTCCGTGATGGCCCAGTGGAGAGCCCTGGAGCTGGATGTGCTGCTCACCCCTATGCTGGGCCCTGCCCTCGACCTGAATGGCCCAGGCAAGGCCACAGGTTAGGCTGGCAGCCCCATCACATCCCTCCCACCTGTCTCTTCTCTTCTGAGTCCTGCCCTGTGCCTGGTGGGGTTGCTGGGAAGTAGCAGGGGAGGAGCCCTGGGGGAGGACTCCACCCCTGATAGGCTCACAGTCTGGTTGGCTGGAGAGATGGGAGTCAGGTGTTATGCCTTGGGAGGGAATGAACTGCTTGTCCTCAAGTGATATTCAAGTTGGAGGTCTTGTTACAGAGTCTATGGTTTTGGGAGGTGGTCTTTGAAGTCCAGGTGGGGTTTAGATAAACCAAGAAAACAGCAATGAAGCTGCAGGGGGCAGGGGGGGAGAGGCACAGGACAAGCATTAGTGGGCTCTCCAGCCTGCCCTGAATCCAGGTTCCTGGGCTTTGTCACTCTCACTCAAGTCTCAGCCCTCGGCGAGAACCCCTCCCTGCTGGTGGAGGCCAGTGCCATCTCTCAGGGTGGAAGATGGGGGCTGGGAGCCAACAGTCGTCCTGGAAGGTCGGCTGACCTGCTCCAGCCCCTTGTGCTGTGTCTCAGGGGCCGTCAGCTATACTGTGCTCTACAACTGCCTGGACTTCCCCGCGGGGGTGGTACCTGTCACCACGGTGACCGCCGAGGACGAGGCCCAGCTGCCGCTTTACAAGGGCCACTTTGGGGATATCTGGGACAAGATGCTGCGGAAGGCGAGTCTCTTCCCCTCGTCTCCCCCCTCCCAGAACCCCTTCCTCTAGTGGAGAGGACAGTATAAACAGGTGCAGGCCTTGTCGGCCTTTCTTAACGCAGGACCCCTAGAGACTGCGGGCAGGCCCTGCTGTGCTGCCCCTCCTCCCTAGCTGGGGCGCTTCCTGGGTCTGGGTGGGGCCCTGCCTTGAGACCTCGGGTCCTGGTGCCTGTGTCCCCTGCAGGTTGTGAGGAAGAGCGTGGGGCTGCCCGTGGCTGTGCAGTGCGTGGCTCTGCCCTGGCAGGAAGAGCTGTGTCTGCGGTTCATGCGGGAGGTGGAGCAGCTGATGAACCCGGACAAGCAGCTATCCTGACTGCAGCCCACCCGGCCCTGGAGGACCCGAGACCCGCCTGGAGCTGCATCCAGCCTAGTCAGGGCACAGCTGCTGCCCCGCCAGGAAGTATTCAGCCTGGGCTGAGGCTTCCGAGTCCCTCCCCCCTGCCCCCTACGGGAAGCCCAGACCCACTGGATCTGAACCTCACTTCCTCCCCAGGTCCGCTCTCTGTCCTGACCACCCCACTTCACTGTGGCAGCCAGCGGGCATGACGTGATGACTAACAATCAAGAACTGGTGTCTGGTGTGTGTGCTTTCTGGCGGTCACTGTTAGGGCCCCGGGGGGTTGGACACCTGTCCTTCTAGAACCCGACTTCAGCCATGTCCATCTCCTGCTCCCAAACCTCCTCTAGTTCCCATCACGCACAGCATGGACACAGGTTTTTTTGGGTGACTCTTGCAGCCCCAGCTCTTCACCCTCACCCACTGTCTTCCTGTCCCCGCCTCCCAGCCCTCAGACTAAGCCCTACTTTGTTAGACATTGTCTTCTCTCTCTCTTCTCCCTTTGCTCCTTCCCTCTGCTGAGGAGGCCCTTTCTGCTCCTCTACCATTAAATCCTTTGAGGCCCAGCTCAGATTCCTCTTTCTGCCTCTGAGCCCTGGAGTAGGGGGGCTGTTTCTGTCCAGTCAGCCCTGTGTGGTGGGCATCTGCAGGTGGGTCGCCTCAGCACCCTGGCTTTCCTTGATGCAGGGGCACTGTTTCTACATCTTTGTCCTCAGTGAGCAGCACAGGGCTGGGCACAGGGCAGCAGGGAGTCTGGGATGCTGTTGGGGAGAGTAACCCACAGGCCTGGGGAGGCAAGCACAAGACAAGATGATATGGCAGAGAGTGCTCGCAGGACCAGTCAAGGACTGGATGTTATGGGAAGGCTTCCCGAAGAAGGAGAACCTGTGTTGCATAGAGACGGTTCCCAGAGGCTGAGGGAGGGGACGAAGACATCCCAGGGAGAGGGGAAAACATGCCCCCAAACTAGGACAAGTTTGGTAGATGGAAGCATTGTGCTTCAAGGAGGAGCAGCAGAGTGGTAGGTAGGGGTCAGATCAAGGGGGTTTGGGGGTCCAGTTCAGGTACTTGAATCGAGTCTCCAGGGCAATGGGGTGCTCTTGAAAGATCACCCAGGTGTGCTGAGGAGAGTAGACTAGAATGGCAGAGCCTGGAGAGGGTAATGAGGCTGTTCCATGATCCTAGTGTGAGGAAGGGGGCCTGAGCTAGGGCGGTGGTTTGGGGTGCAAGTGAGCTGTCTGGGCCTGAGTTGCTTGGTGGGCGGTGGGTAGCTCATCTGGTCCGTTCTGGGGGCTGCTTGGGTCCACAAGCAGAGCTTCCTCATGCCTCCCTGGCTCCAGTCCTAACTTGCCTGCTTGCTGTCGAAGATGTGTTTGGCCTGAGCCCTCGGGCAGGGTGGGCCCCTGGCTTCCACCTGACTAACGTCAGATTCTTTCCAGGACAGCTGCTTTCCCAAGGCTTCCTTCTCCACCCAGATTTTCCTGTTTCTCCAGAGGTGTCTTCCCCTCCACATCATCTGCCCAGTGGCACCTGTACTTTCTGTCAGTAGTAACCCGGCCTCGGTTGGGGCAAGTCTCAGGGCAGACATGAGCCCCCCTGGGAGCTGACTAGAGGGCCTGATCCATACAGACACCTAGATTGGGATGACCAAGAAACTGCTGCACTTTATCCTGATTTCTCATAACTGCTACTGTCATTTTGGCTCATATATTTCCATGAAATCACTCAGCATCTGCCTCAGCTTCCCGCCCCATTTCTCTCTTTGGTTAATGATAGCCTTGTGCTTTCAGACCTCACTTCCATTCTTTCCAATCAATAATTGCAATCAATAACTGGGTTATTGATTCCCCGCTTGAATCCCAGCATGGCCATGTCTAGCTCTGTGCTTAGTGGTGCTGAAGCTACGCCAAGCCTGTCTGTCATCTCTGAGAGGCTGTGGGGCCTGTGTGGGTGGCAGATTTTGGCACAAGCATGTTGGCTCGATCATGATCAGGGATGAGGGAAAGGTTAGACAATGGGGCCAAGTGCTGCCAAGGGCAGGGGAGGTGGTCAGTGAGGAAGCAAGTGCCCATTGCGTTCCACCCCCACAGCTACACTCTGGTCCAAGCCTCCTGCCCCTTGCCTGGACACCAATAACCAAACCGGGGTCCCTGCTTCCTTCCCCACCTGTCCAACCAATCCATTTTCCATACAGCAGCCAGAGTGATCCCATAAAAGTGTATATCAGATTGAGCCACCTCGCTCCCTAAGACCTTGCAGTGGCTTCCCAATCACCCGATATGAAAATCTGGTTTCTTCAAGTCCTTTGAGGTCCCACATGACGTGGCCCTTGCCCACCTCCCCTGCCTCATCTTGGATGTCTCTTCCTCTCATTCCCTGTGCTGCAGCCACACAAGTACCTTATGGTCTCTCGATCATCTCAAGCTGGTCCCTGCTCCAGAGCCTTTGTGTTAGCTGTCCCTCTGCTTGGAACGCTTGACACCAATGTCACCCTCCCTGATCGCCTACTTGGAAAACAGCTTCCTCTGATATCTTCTAACATGCCACCCCTTGGACTTAATACCATTGTCACTATCTAGGATCATATGGGTTTTTTGTTGTTGTTGTTTGTCTCCACTCAAATAAGCTTCCTGAGAACTGCACTTTGTCATGCTCATCACAGTACTCAGCGTGTGGAATGGTGCCTATAAGGTGTTTAGTTAATTCAGTGAACACCAAGTGAGCATCTACTAGGGACCAGGAGCTGTATTGGATGCTGGGACTGCAGTGATAAATGCGGCAGACTAGGGTCTTGTCCTCTTGGAGCTGCATTCAGGAGCATATTTGTTGAATGAAAGGAGGCAGCAGGTGTGCTACTGAACACCTACATCTTTAATGTGCATGCTCAGTCTCTTCAGTCATATCTGACTCTTTGTGACCCTGTGGACTGCAGCCTTCCAGGCTCCTCTGTCCACTGGGATTCTCCAGGCAAGAATTCTGGAGTGGGTTGCCGTACTCTCCTCCACATGTTTAATACTTGGTACATGGAGTGATAAGATGATTTTTAATCAGGGCAAGTGAGAAAGACATTCTGAATATGAGCCAGCTAACATCTAGGCCCTTCATAGTCATCATGTCACTTTATCCTACTAACCTTGTTGTGTGTATTTGTGTTCTCTCTTTGCAGAAAGGCCCCACAGCTAGAAGCACATAATTTCTGTATGTGGGAAACCTGGGAGGACCCACCAAGGCCGGTTGGGACATTCAGGACTTGATGAGACTTGATTATGTGGCCATCTATCATGCCCAGGTTTTCTGGGCAGGACAACCCCAGGGCTCTTTCCTTGGCTCTGATCTGACTGAGTACTTACTGGTGACTTGGGTGAGGCCACATAATGCAAGTCTTATCAAGTCCTGAATGTCCCAACCTGCCTTGGTGAGTCCTCCCAGTTTTCCACATATAGAAATGAGGTGGGGAATTAGAATCAAGATATGATTTATTCTATGTCAGAACCTCTGCCTGATGTCCCAAGATGCGGAGGCCCAGAGGAGTGACAACATAATCCAGCCACTGCTTCTTCCTGTCTGACCACCAGTCTTGTGGCCTCAAGGCCCTCTAAGTCACGTGGTTACTGTCTGGTCTCAGCCTTTCCTCTAGTCTCTAGTCCACTGCAAGAGCTTCTTGCCTGGCCTCCCCACTCCAGACTGGTCATCTCCAACTGTCTTTTATTTGACATTTGAGTTGTTGTTGTTCAGTTGGTCAATCGTGTCTGACTCTGTGACCCCATGGGCTGCAGTAGGTCAGACCCTCCTTCACTATCTCCCGGAGTTTGCTCAAACTCATGTTCATTGAGTTGATGATGCCATCCAACCAACTCCTCTTCTGTTGCTCCCTTCTTCTGCCCTCAATCCTTACCCGCATCAGGGTCTTTTCCAGTGAGTTAGCTCTTCCCATCAGGTGGCCAAAGGACTGGAGCTTCAGCTTCAGCATCAGTCCTTTCAATGAGTATTCAGGGTTGATTTCCTTTAAGATTGACTGGTTTGACCTCCTTGCTGTCCAAGGGACCCTCAAGAGTCTTCTGCAATACTACACTTCTAAAGCATCAGTTCTTCAGTGCTCAACCTTCTTTATAGTCCAGCTCTCACATCCATATATGACTACTGGAAAAACCATAGCTTTGACTAGATGGACCTTTGTTGGCAAAGTGATGTTTCTGCTTTTTAATATGCTGTCTAGGTTTGTCATAGCTTTTCTTTCAAGGAGCAAATGTCTTTTACTATCATGGCTGAAGTGACTGTCCAGTCATTTTGGAGCCCAAGAAAATAGTTTGTCACTGTTTTCATTTTTTTTCCCCTATCTATTTACCATGAAGTGATGGGACCAGATGCCATGATCTTAGTTTTTTGAATGTTGAGTTTCAAGCCAGATTTTTTACTCTCCTCTTTCACTTTCATCAAAAGGCTCTTCAGTTCCTCTTCATTTTATGCCATAAGGGTGGTGTCATCTGCCTATCTAAGGTTATTGATATTTCTCTCAACAATCTTGATTCCAACTTGGGATTCATCCAGCCCAGCGTTTTGTGTGATGTACTCTGCATGTAAGTTAAATAAGCAAGGTGACAATATAAAGCCTTGACATACTCCTTTCCCAATTTTGAACCAGTCCGTTGTTTCATGTCTGGTTCTAACTGTTGCTTATTGACCTAAATACAGGTTTCTCAGAATGCAGGTAAGGTGGTCTGGTATTCCTATCTCTTTAAGAATTTTCCAAAGTTTGTTGTGATTCACACAGTCAAAGGCCTTAGTGTAGTCAATGAAGCAGAAGTAGATGTTTTTCTGGAATTCTCTTGCTTTTTCTATGATCCAGTGGATGTTGGCAATTTGATCTCTGGTTCCTCTGCCTTTTCTAAATCCAGCTTGTACATCTGGAAGTCCTTGGTTCACATACTGTTGAAGTCTAGCTTGAAATATTTTGAACATTACCTTGCTAGCATGTGAAATGAGTGCAATTGTGTGGTAGTTTGAACATTCTTTGGATTTGCCCTTCTTTGGGATTGGAATGAAAACTGACCTTTTCCAGTCCTGTGGCCAGGACTCATATGGCAGCTGAGTGACCTCTCTAAAAGCAAATCTCATCATGCCTAAGAGTTTGTACTCAGTCCAGGCTCCTGGCTCTGACACACAAGGCCATGCTTCACCTGATCGTGCAACTGACCAATCTGGATTCCTCCCCTTCCTTGGGGCCCTCAGGTAGTTCTTGGGACACTGTACACCTCCCATTTCCATGCCCTTTGCTCATTGTACTTGCTCTGCCTGGAATTCTTCATGTTTCTACCTAAGGAGCCCCCTGCCCCACCAATCCAAGGTAAGGGTGGCCATCCTCTTACAACTGTCAGGCTGTGTTGAAAGGGCTTCTTGATGCTTCTGTTCATGCCTGAAATCATGAAAGCAAAGTCTGCATCTTAATAATAGAATGCAACATCAATTAGGCTGTGGAGTTGATAATCCATTAACTCATTGGAAAAAATGGACACTATCACTTCCATTTTGTAGATGAGAAAACTGAAGTTCAGAAAAGGTTACTGACAGGGACTTCACTGACGAGCCAATGGTCAAGACACAGTGCTTCCAATGCAGGCTGCACGAGTTCAATCCCCAGTCACAGTTAAGATCCCACACACTGGGTAGATCAACCAGTTTGTTAAAGGTCAAAGACTTGAGCAGAGAAAACTTGAATCTACATACCCAACTCTAAACTTAGTGTACTTTCTTTGTTTGCACAGTCATCCCAAGAACATGCAGTACACCCTCTCTGAGTGCCAAATTCTGTGCTAAATGACCACAGCCCTGGAAACAGAAGCCATGTCCAAGCACTGTGCTCCTCTGCTGATGTCTGGTTACAGAAGGTGTTTACAGAAATGTTTCAGTATTGGACCTGCCGCTTGTCCCTAAGAGGCACCGTCTTGTAGGGTTATCCCGGGACCCCAGTTCGCTGAGAGCCTCTGGGGTCCTGGCTCTGTTGCTCACTCTTTCAGCTCAGCCTCCCAGCTTTGTCTATCCACAGATCTGAACTCTGAACTTCTCCAATCTCATTCAAGTTACCAATAAATAATCAATCAGATCAGAGCCAAAGAAAGAGCCTTTATACCCTGGATAACCTGGGCATAAGAGACAGCCACATAATCAAGTTTCATCATGTCCTGAACGTCCCATCCAGCCTTGGCGGGTCCTCCCAGTTTCCCCACATGTAGCCTGGGAGTGGTGGTACTACCTATATGTGGCATCTGATGGCACAGGCGGCATCTGTCCCTGAGTACTGAGGCAGATGAGATGACCTGGGGTCAGGGTTGTGTGGGGTTTGCCCTTGTAGGTCCAGCACCCAACATGGTGCCTGGTACTCGGTCAGTGCCCAAGGCTTGTTGAATGGAGGAGTGCATGACTTGTTATTAGTGAACTCATCTGGCACCTCCTGTTTCTTCTCTCATCCTAAACAGGAGTATCCTGGTCAGCTCTGGCCCTCGGCCCTTTTCACATTTATCCTACTACAGCTGTGACCTTGACTTGTGCCCATAAGGACAAATAGTTCCCAGTCTATTTTCAACCTGTGGCTTTCTCCTAGTCTGCAAGTCCTCATCCATCCACTTCCCCATCTCTAGGATACCCCCTTCATCACCATTCATCCAATAAATATATTGAACTCCTCCTCCCCCAGGTATCACCTCTGGATAACCAATCAGAAATTGTCCCTGCCTGAAGGAAACTTTCCCCACTCTCCTAGCAAACAGACCCCAAATGCACAATCACATAAAGACACTTGTTAGAAGTGCCATAAAGCTGAAGCACTATTTTGTTTTATGAAAGTAAACTAAATGGTACCTGGTTCATCCTGGGGGGTGTGTGTGTGTCAGGGGAACACTTCCTGAGGGAAGTGACATTTAAGTCAAGAGAAGCATTGTCACAAAAGCCAGGAAATGAATGCATTTTAATAAGGGTGGAGGGACTTCCCTGGAGGTCCAGTGGTTGAGACTCCACCTGCCAAATATGAGGGCACAGTTTCAATCCCTTGTCAAGGAACTAAGATCTCACATGCTGCATGGTGTAGCTAATAAATACAATTTAAAAAAAGGAAAAAAAGGATGGAGTGATAACCCCGGTGTTCCAGTGGTTAAGAATCTGCCATGCCAATGCAGGGGACACTAGTTCGATCCTTGGTCTGGAAGGATCCCACATGCTGCAGAGCAACTAAGCCTGTGCGCCACAACTACTGAGCCCATGCTCTGCAACAAGAGAAGCCACTGAAATAAGAAGCCCGCGCATCACAAGGAAGAGTAGCCCCACTCACTGCAACTAGAGAAAGCCCACATGCAGCAAAGAAGACCCAGTGCAAGCATAAATTAATTAAGGAAGAAGGTGGAGGCAAAGACTTCAAATACTGCCGAGTTAACTTTGGGAAGATTGTCGGAATGACTTGGCATAAGTCAGACTGGATTGGGTGGAGGAGTGATGAAAGATGGGCAAATAAAGGCAGCAAGTGTAGACAACTGGAGAAGCTTGGCTGGGGGTAGAAGAAACATGTCGCTGTGGCAGCTATGTAGGATGTAGATCTGAGAAGGTCTTCAAGAATGTGTTTTTATTTTTAAGATGGGAGAGACATAAGGTGTTAAATGCTGCTAGAAAGGAGCCATGCAGGTAATAGAGGAGATCCATAGAGGTAAAGGCAGAGAAATAAAGGGCTCGACCCATTTGGTATTCCTCCATTTAAGAAGTATCATTGAGCAACTGCCATTTGCCAGGCACTTTGCAAAAGGTTGATGAGGTCCTTGCTTTTAAGAAACTTATTTTCCAGGGAGGGAGGCGAGAAATAAGTAACAATGATTTCAGTGAATGGTAAGTGTGATGCGGAGATAAAATGAGGTGATGAAATGGAGGGGTGCAGTTCTGGAAAGGGTGATGTAACAAGGCCCCGGGTGCAGCAGGGGTGTTTCTGCTGATGGATGCCTGGGGGACCTGAGCCATCAGGGTAAGTCAGGGTTCAGTGACAGTGGGGGAAAGGAACGGTGGGAGAACAGGAGGAAGTCACAGGGAGTTTGCAAATGTCAAGGAAGGCTAATTCCAGAGACCTCTTGGAGATGGTGAAGAGTGGCAGAGGGTAGATGACCTCGGGGTTACCCTTTAGGACATGATCAGTAGGTCAACTGCTGACTCCAATCCGGCTCCGGGTGCTCAGACTCAACATTACGAACCACAGACCCATCTCTTTCCCACCAAATCTGCTTCTGACTTCCCAGTCTTGAGGGTGGAGCCACCATTTTCCAGGTTGCCAGTGACTGGCAGCCTCAGATGTTTCCGACTGCTCCCTTCTCCCTCTCTGATACAGAGGATCAGGCCCAAACAGACGGGCGCAGAAGGACTGCCAAATCAAGTCCCTCCTGCTCTGCCGCTGCACATCCTCTTGGTCTTTCCTGAAGGAAGTCACGTCCACCTCCTCACCCCACCCCATCCCACCCCACCCTGAAGATGCCTGCTCTCCTTGGTGGTAGGGAGTCCCTAGTCCATTGAGAAAATGGGAGATGGGTCTGGAAGGGTGAAGCAGTTGACTAGGGAGTCTTCAGTCCCAGGGGCAGTAGTGGCCTTGCCTGGGGAATCAGGAACAAAAGTTCAGGTGGGCTGGCAGGGGAACGGGTGAGGACTACCCCTACCTGCCTTGGTCCTCAGTTCCTGACATCATGTCTCCTGGGACGGATGCCTTCTGAAACTTGTCTGCGTCCCCAGGTGTCCTTTCCTTTCTACTCTGCCTGGGCCCCAGACACCCGCAGAGTGAGCTGCTAATTATGGGCAGGTGGGCTGTTCAGTCCACCTCCCTGTGGCCTGAAAGCCATGTTAAGGAGGTTGGTGATTATCCTGCAAACCACAGGAAACCATAGTAGCAACCCAGTGAGAACTGGAGAGGGTCAGGTTGGAGTGCTGGTGGGGTGTCTGAGGGGTGGGATGAGGGAAGAGAATGTGAAGGAAGTGGGATCAGAGCCTAGTCACCTGCCCACCTGGTATCTTGGGCTCCTCTTCAGGCTAGTTTCTGCCACAGCCCCTTCATCTGCCTGGCCCAAGGAACAGAGGACTTTATTTGCATAAAGATAGGTCCAGATGGCTGTAAGAGCTAGTTGGGATGAGGTTAGGTTCTGCCAACACCTGGGGCTCCTGCCCCTTTGGGAAACAGGCGTGGGAGGATGGAGCTGATAAATAAAAAGGCAGCCTTCCTGAGGGAAGAGCTGGTGCATCTGCACGGGTCCCACAATGCCTGGGGGGGGTTGGCTAGCTCACCCGCTAGTGGTGCTACTCCCGGGGGCCTTGCTAGGGGCTGTCTTGCTGGGGGCCACCATTCTCTTCTGGTGGCAGGCTCCAGCACGGGGCAAGATCCCCAGGGCGCAGAAGCGTAGGGAGGAGGCTTTGAGGCGGATGGCAGCCCTGGCAGAACGTCTCCGGCAGCAGGTGAGTGGACATTGACCCTCAATCCCAATAGTGGGTCCCACCTCAGTACAGAGCTCCCCCCATGACCTCATCTCCTTCAGAAGACAGGGAGCAGCACCCCCTGCCAGCTCCCTAAGCTGGCTTCTTGTGTCCCCCTCAGTTCCTCCTTCATCGTGTCCTTTGAGCCCCTTGAGGTCAGGGGTAGTGTGTTTTCTCTTTCTTCCAGTGCCTGTCACAGGGCTCGGCTGCGTGGTGGGTATTTACCTGGCCTATTTGTTGAACGAAAACTGATGGAGGCAACTGGAGATAGGAGGCCAGGCTTCTTTCAGCCCCTGAGCACCCTTAGACCCCACTGGGACAGGAACCTGGTCTTCAAATTCTGCCTCTTGTCCCCTTCATCCCCCACATGGGGGTTCCGCAAATGTTTGCTGAACACACAACAGACGCAAAACACGGGGGATCACTGAAGGTGGGGTCTTCACAGAAAGCTATGTTTCTTTCCTTTGTTAAGAGCACAGGCTCTGAAGTGAATCTGAGTTTATTTTATTTATTTTTTTGTCCTTTAAACTTCTAATTTTATATTGGGGTATAGCTCTGTTAGTTTCAGGTGGACTTCAGAGTGACTCAGCCATGAATATGCATGTCTCCGTGTATCCATTCTCCGTTAAACTCCCCTTCCATACAGGCTGCCGTATAACATTGAGCTGAGCTTCCCGAGCTATTTGGAGTGATCTCACTCCAAACCCTTTACAGTCTTCCAGCCACCCAGACACCCTTTCCAGCTACCCAGCCTAATAACTACCTATCCCAGATATCCACACGTACACCAACCAGATGCCCAGACACACACAAAACCAGACATCCTCACACACCAGACACAATCACATGGGTACATATTCAACCAAACATACAGACCCAAACCAGCCACACATATCCAGATGAATATACCCCAATGAATAACACATATACACTCAGCCAGGCCCACAGGGACTGAAATGGATAAATTGGTTATCCATTTAAAATATAACAGTGTGTACGTGTAGATCCCAAACTCCCTAACTATCCTTTCCCTGCATCCTTCCCCCGGCAACCTTAAGTTCGTTTTCTTAATCTGTGAGTCTGCCAGGAAGCGATGTTTCTCACACGGGGGCTTGGACAGTTTGACTGGCAGTGGTGCAAGACAACGAGACACTCGCTGTGGCTGGCAGTTGAGATGTTGGGTATGTCTGTCCGGATTGGAGCCTGTCCAGAGCAGCAGAGAGCGGGGAGGAAGAGGCACGGAGACAACCCTATACTGCGACTGTGGTTTGTTGGGTAGCCTGCACGATGTGACCATCCTTTTTCTGGGCCTTGGATTCCCTGTCTGCCCAAGGAGAGGTGGGCTCATGGTATCTTGGGTGACTGTGGTAGGCTCCCTCTGGAGTGGGGTTTGGAGTAGCGCCTGAGGTGCTGTCCCCATGCTCCAGAGTTCCTGAGTGTCCTTTGCCATCTCCCCAGATGGTGATTGATGGCCCCAGTGGACAGTTCCTCTGCCCTAGCTGCTGCAGTTTCTGAGACTGTGTATTAATATTAATTGGGACTAATTAGTTGGATAAATCAATCTGCCCCCAGAGAGCAGCTGCCCCTCCCTGGTTGATGAGGAGGAAATCTGGGCTAATGGGGTTACTGCCGCGATTCCGCGTGATGAAGAGGATTCCTGTGTGTGCGGGGAGGCCCCATCTGTGCAAGGTGGCAGGTTTAGGTTCCTTCACTGCAAACACCAGGGTCTGCTTGTGTGTCCCTCCTGTGTGCTGGCTGGGTGTGTGTCTGGCTGTAAGCTGTTTGTGTTCGGTTGTATGCCTTGGTGTGGGCCTGGCTGAGTGTATATGTGTTATTCATTGGGGTGTATTCATCTGGATATGTGTGGCTGGTTTGGGTCTGTATGTTTGGTTGAATATGTACCCATGTGATTGTGTCTGGTGTGTGAGGATGTCTGGTTTTGTGTGTGTCTGGGCATCTGGTTGGTGTATGTGTGGATATCTGGGATAAGTAGTTATTAGGCTGGGTAGCTGGAAAGGGGTGTCTGGGTGGCTGGAAGACTGTAAAGGGTTTGGAGTGAGATCACCCATGCTGCCTCCAACCTTCCCTCAAAGTCTCTTGGCTTTCAGCACCTTATTCTCTTCCCAACAAAGTTATACAGGTCTGCCCTGGGCACCTTTCCAATCAGATCACTCCTCTGTCAGGGTTACCCTCAAGGTCAGGTGACCAGCTTTCTGATCCAGGCAGATGGGAGGCTGAAACATAGGTCAAACCCTCACAGGGTTCAAACAAATCCAATTCCGTTCCATTTAGGAACATTTTACAAAGGATTCTCCTGGGTCTTACTTCTGCTGGGCCCTGAGGACAGATTCATTATTCAGATAATATGACATTTGACATCTGACCCAAGCTTGCCTTAAAGAGGCTCCCAGTCTGGGTAGGGTGTGATGGAAGCAGAGCTGTGAGAACCATGCAGGAAGGCAGGCAGTTCAGCTGAGGGTGGCAAAGATCAGATGCCCTCAAAGCTGTGGGACTTGGGAGGAGAGGTGATCTGCTACCTGAAGAGGGTTGTATGGGGAAGGCTCCACAGAGAAGTGGTTTTGGAACTAAGCCTTGAAGGATATGTAGGAGCTTTTTCAAAAGGAGGAGGGAACAAGAAAGGCAGTGCCAGAGAGAGAAAAGCCTGAGGTAAGGCACTGTTTCTATAAAGTGGTGGGGAGGCGGGGAGTGTCCCCAACTCCTGGAACCTCACAGCAGGAGGTGAGTGTCAGGTGAGCGAGTGAAGCCTCATCTGTATTTACAGCTTCTCCCCATTGCTTGCAACCCCCAAACCCATGGGAAAATTGTCTTCCATGAAACCAGTCCCTGGTGCCAAAAAGGCAGGGGACTGCTGCTACAGAACACTTAGAAAATAATATTTGTAGGATCTACCGACTGATGGTTCTTGGATAGGAGGCTCTGGTCACTTCAGGTGGAAACTGCCACCCTGAAGGTTGAGGGATTTTTTTATATTAAACATATGTAATGACCACTTTGGAAATATTAATAACTAATTTACTAAAAACTTTGAAGTACATTTTCTTTGATTTTCAAACCCCACATGGAGGCAAGACTAGCTGATTGTGCAGAAGGCCAGATGTCCTGGGAGCTGTGGGGCTTGGCTGGAGGGCGTGATTTGTTCTAAACCATATACTAAAATGGCTTTAAAGTGATATAAGTTGAAGTTCAATTTTTTCCAAAATAATTTCCAAATAATTTGTTGATTTTTTGAAAATTTGTGGGGCTCTTCTGATGTGGCTATCATCTTTTGAAGATGTCCCTATCTTTTAAGATTTATTAAAAGCTTTATTAAGCTCTCTCAATAAGCTTGGTCATTAGGTGACCTGCAGCCTCATTAAGTAGAGACTTTCAACACTAATGTATCATTCCTTAGGTTGAGTCTCACTCAACTTCTGCTGAACCAGTGACACTCAACTTCTGCTGTAGCAGTGACACTCAGAATTCCTGGCTCTTCTGATACCTTTGGAGATTTTATATCCTCTTCAGGGATCTCTGTTGTCAACAATAAACATTGTTATTAGAATGTCATATAAATTTCATTGAACCTAATCTTACAGCCCTTGGGAGAAGTTGTATGACATGCTGGTTAAGAGTGTGGTAGTTAAGACAGTGCTGGACTGCCTGTGTTTGAATCCTGACTCTAATGCTTACATTTTAAATAATTCCTCTGTGCCGTAACCTACTCACTTCTATGATAGAGTGACCGTTATAATTATAGTCCACAAGTTAATAATTTTGACAGTGGTGCCTGGGTATACAGCAAGCATTTTCTAAATGATATTCTCATTTCAGCAATAATGGTGTCCTTGCTGAGTGGGTTTCTAGTGAGTTTCAGTGAATTTGTTCTAGTAGATTTGTTCCATTCATCAGGGTTGGTAAAAAGCTTTCTCGGACCCTTGAAAGCCCCCCACCCCAGGTCACTGGAGCACTGGCAGAGGGGCAGTCCCAGAAGAGGCCTGCAGGGCCACCATTCTCACCACTCTGGCCTTCTCTCCCCACCTCTCCCCAGTTCCTGGCAGGCTGTCATTTTCACCAGTGGCCACATAAGTACAACTGCCAGGGAGCAACGGCTTCAAGGGTCTGTATGGATGATGGGCACTTGTCCACATGGTGCCACCAGGGGAGCCCTCAGGATAAAGTTGCAACAACATTCTCTTTCTACAAGGGTCACCATAAACATCTAATGTGTTCACATATAGATACACCAATATTCTCAGTTACCCAGTACTTACTGCACTAGGAACATGTCATGGGTTTTATATAAGTAGTTATGGCTCAGGCCATAAAGAACTAGCCTGCAGTTCAGGAAACACAGTTTCGATCCCTGGGTCAGGAAGATCTTCTGGACAAAGAAATGACTACCCACATCAGTATTCTTGAGTTTTCCCAATGACTCAGTGGATAAAGAATCTGCCTGCCAAAGCAGGAGACACAAGACATTCAAGTTCTACCCCTGGGTCGGGAAGATCCCTGGAGGAGGAAATGGCAACTCACTCCAGTATTCTTGCCTGGAAAATTCCATGAATGGAGGAACCTAGTGGGCTACAATACAAAGGGTCACAAAGAGTCAGACATGGCTGAGTGACTGAGCACACAACTACACATATCACCCTGGCCGTAGTAAAGAGTCTGAGTTGGAAGGGAAGACTAGCGGCAGGGAGGCCGGTGAGGAGGCTGTAAGAAAACTGAGAGACAGAGAAGATTCTAGGCAGGAAGGAGTCTGAGAAGTCAGAAGTGGAAGATTTGAAGGAGGCAGAACCACTTATCAGCACTGAGTGTGGATAAGAGGATGGCGGCTGGGACTGCACTGCCCAGTGAGTCCAGATTCTTGGGTAAACAGCTGTCTGTGCCTCAGCATCCTCTTCTGCTGTAAAATAAGAAAATCACACGGCTTACCTCCTAGAGGTGTTGCAAGGAGTAATATAAATTTTACTATTATATGTAAAATTCTTGGAAGGTGGCCCGGCATATATTTAAGTGTTGTAACACATTTTATGTGTGATTGTGTTGGTATTTATCTAGCCATGATCAGAACTTGGATGTGAGGACCCAGGGCATCTGAGATTCACTGTGTTGATGACACAAGTGCCATCGGTTGGGAATATCATGAAGAGGAACAGGTTTGACAGAAAACTGATGAGTCCTGGATGTCTGTGGGTCCACGGGTGGGTAAATGGGCCTGAGGCCTGATGGGAAGTAGGTCTGGACTGGAGAAATGGGGAGAGCTGGCCACTGAGTTCACCAGAGAAGGTAGGTAGGGAGAGAGGTGGCCAACATTTACTGGAGGAGGAATTGCTAGAAGGGAGAGGGGTGTCAGGGGAGTTTGAGAGCATGGAGCACTTCCAGAAGGAAAGTTTCTGACAGTCAGATGCTACGGAGGAGAATAAGATGAGGACTGGAAGAATCCAAGAAGCCTTGAAGCCCCAACCTCCCAGGAAAATCCCTCTGTCTCCCTACCTCCCCTCCAGGACCAAGAAAGGCCCACCCAACCCACATTCCAACTTGAAGGCATCAGGAGCTCAGCTGGGACCACGGAGGACAAAGAGAGGCAACTTCATCTTCTTGAATGCCCACTGTGTGCTGGGTCTTTGATTAGGAGTCCTCAGGGTAGTTCAGGCTTCTGGGCTCAGCGCAGCTGGGGGGCTTGTCTACGCTCTGGTGCATGGCTGACTCATGACTGTATTCTGATACTTTTCCTCTCTGAGGAGACCTAGGCTATGGGAGGGGAAGGGGTTCACCTGAGTTACCCCACTGACCAGGGCTGTGGTCAAGTCTGGCTCCCAGCTCTCCTGCCACCCTGACCTTTCCCCAAGGTTAGCTCAGCAGGTGTGGGAGGACTGGAGAAGAAGGAAAGGTGGGATGCTGGGTGGGTGACTCCTGAAGGCAAACCTCACAGAACTGAGCCTCACTTTTCATAAGCCCTGCATCCCAAGATGTGCATGTAGAGTCCCTCCCACTCCATGGGTGGCCCTGTTGGATAGCTGCACGAGGAGGGGCCAGCCTTCTCTGCGCTGGGCCCTGGGGTTGGACTCTGGGGTGGCTGACACAGAGGACACTTGTGCCCCTGGAGGGCTCTTATGCCAACCTGGAGACTGATTGGGAGATGTCTTTAAAGCTAAGGATGGGCCCAGGAACATGTGATGAGTACTCTGTGTCCACCTGGGCAAGATGTTGATGGTGGGGGGCCCTGAGTGGAACAGTGTGATATCTGCCTGCCCCCTGTCTCTGCAGGAGCCAGAGCTGGACCCCAAGCCCATTCTGGAGCTGCCGCTGGAGAAGCTGGTTCAGAAGCTGCTTGCTGACGAGCTGAGTTTGGAGAGTGTCCTCTGCAGCTACCTAGAGGAGGTGTGGTCCCGATCAGAGCCCAAGCTTGGGGCTCTGGGTGGAATGGTTGGGGGACAGGTGTAACCCTGTGGCACTGCAGCCAGCTTGGGAGGGAGCTTGTGCCACAGTCATCCGTCACTTCTGCTGTGAGTCAGGATGAGCAGAGGGGCTGGGGTGACTCAGTGTCCTGCGCCTGGCCATGCCCTGAGCCCCTCTCTGGTTTCCCTCAATGATGTTCAGGCACTGAAGGCACACCAGGAGGTGAACTGTCTGACAGATTTCCTAGATGAATGTGAAGAACAATTGCAGGCACTGAAGAAACTCAAGAAGAGTGAGCGAGGACTCCTCTATGGAGTCCCCATCAGCCTCAAGGACGTCTATGACTGCATGGTGAGCCCTGGGGATACGCGTGCATGTGTACATGTGAGCATCTGAGTGTGTGACACTGGTCAAGTTACTTGCCCCATCTAGGCCCCATGGTTAGAAAGTGGCCAGCTGGAAACCAAACCAGCAGTCAGGCTCCCAAACCCCATCTCTTCACCATTGATCTCTCCTGTCACTCATGACTCCTAAGGGTGTAGCGCCTGCATCTCAGCAGGAGAGAAAATGCTTGTGAGTGGGAGTGGAGTGCAGGAGAGAGTCTGTTCGGTGGCTGGTTCCACTCTGACCCCCAGGGGCTGGAGCTTGTGTCACTTCCCTGCAGGGCCATGACTCTACGTGTGGCCTGGCCCAGTTCCTGGAGAAGCCGGCAGCCAAGGATGGAGTCATCGTGAAAGTGTTAAAGGCTCAGGGAGCTATTCCCTTTGTTAAGACCAACATCTCCCAGACGCTGCTCAGGTCTCTGCGACAGGCAGGCCAACCCGGGCTGGGGCAGGGGCCGGGGCCGGGACCAGGGCTGGGACCAAAGCTGGGCCCAGGATGAAGCTGCTGCTGAAGGGCTGAGGGTGAGGTGGGCACTGGTCATGTAGACCTTGGGACGGAGGTTCTTGGGCAAGTTTTTTCTGCCCTCTGAGTCTCAGTGTCCTTATCTGACATCACGTGTGTGGACACCATGGTCTTTAAGGGCCCTCAGGCCCAGAGGTACTGAAAAGTTACATCTCTCTTATTGTTCTCATCCCCTATTCTCCTCCCACCCCACTCAGCCGTTAGTGTATCTATTTCTGTCTTTGTAACCTGTTCCCCACTATCCAGCAGAGCTGCCAGCTCCTTGATCTTTGTTTTAGGAGTCCTGGTTGATCTCTCCTGCAGCAGCAGCCTCAACTGAAGGGACATCAGGAGGTTCCTGGCCCACGGGGGGAGCTCACCGGTCCTGGGGCTGACTCTGAGGGAGGTTGGCCTCTCTATGGGCAGAGTGGTCTTCTCCAGTTATACGTTCCCCTCCCAGCCCCATTTCTTCTGCTTCCCTCAGCTTTGATTGCAGCAACCCCATCTATGGACAGACTCTGAACCCTCAGAACTTAAAGAAGACATCTGGGGGCTCCTCGGGGGGTGAAGGAGCTCTCCTGGCAGAAGGGGGTTCCATCCTGGGCATGGGTACCGACACCGGAGGCAGTATCCGTATTCCAGCCAGCTTTTGTGGTGTCTGTGGTATCCGGGTCACAGCATACCGTCTCAGGTACTTGGTGGTGGGGGGCCTGGGTAGGCTCAGCCCAGCCTGGAGGAACTAGTGGTCTTGTCCATATAATGATTCTCATTAACTCAGTAGTAGGGGAAGTAGACGAGGGAGGAGGGCTTCCAGTAACTCCTGCCTCAGCCCTGCAGCTAAACACATCATGTTTGGCACAGGAGAGAGTGGGATAGACTGTCCACGCATTCACTATTTCATTAATTCATTCATCCATCCATCTATTCATCTACCCCCCTTTCCTTTCTCATGTATCAATCCATCCATTTATCTATCTATATCAATTTCTCATCCGTTCATGCATCCATGTGGTCGCCATCCCAGTTTCTATCCATCAAACAACTTCACCATTCATCTGCCATTTAATTTATTTGACAAATATTTATTGAGTGCTTACTCTGTGCCAGACACTGAACTAGGTACTTGGGATGCATCAGTGAACAAAATGGACAATATCCAAGCCTTTGAAGAACTTACATCCTTCCTTCCATTCATTTATTCGTTCAGTCAGACATTTATTTCTCCATCCATCTACTCAACTAGCCATCCATCAATCCATGTTTGCCTCCATTCATTCATCCATCCACCCACCAATCCATCCATATTTCCATTAATTTTTCCATCTGTTTTGCACTCACTCACACATCTATCTGCCCATCCACCCATATTTCAACCCCACTCTGACTACCTACACTGTGTGGCCCTATACAGGGACACAGAACACTCTCAGACCCAGCCCTGAGCCCTGCTGTGCTCTTTAACATCCAACTGGCTTATATCTGATGCAAAGAGCTGACTCATTTGAAAAGACCCTGATGTTGGGAAAGATTGAAGGCAGGAGGAGAAGGGGACAACAGAGGATGAGATGGTTGGATGGCATCACTGACTCACTGAACATGAGTTTGGGTAAACTCCAGGAGCTGGTGATCGACAGGGAGGCCTGGCATGCTGCGGTCCATGGGGTTGCAAAGAGTTGGACACGACTGAGCGATTGAACTGAACTGACTCCAGGCTTAAGAGAGGGTCAAAGAGAGATGAAGTTGACATTTTCTTTAATAGAATTTATTAAAGGCCAAGATTTTACACTTTTAGAAGCAGGTAAAAGGCAGGGAAGGCTTCCTGGAGGAGGCAGCTTTTGAGCTTGGTTTTGAAGGATGGACATGCAGAGTTGGAGAAGCATCTTCAGTTCAGTTCAGTTCAGTTGCTCAGCTGCGTCCGATTCTTTGCGACCCCATGGACTGCAGCATGCCAGGCTTTCCTGTCCATCACCAACTCCTGGAGCTTCGAGTAGCATCTAGAAGGCTGTAATTCTATAAACAGCCTGTTTTGCCTGGAGCAATGTGTGAGTATGTGTGGAAGGGCTAGAAAGGGAAGTTATGGAAAGAGTTGATAATTTAGAGCCTTGAAGGGCAGTAAAAGGGCTCAGATTTATGCTGTGGACAGTAAAGAGTCATGGGAGGGTTGAGGCAGCTCTTATTCTTGTGTGCTGGGCCCTGGGGGAGTGCACTGGCTGGGTATTCAAGCCTCTTTGGCACCTAAGTCCTTCCCTTCAGGTGCTGAGTTGGGCTCTGGATGGGTGGGGTTTTGCAGCAACTCCGGAATTGCCTCTGCTGTCAACGGCAGGAAAACAGGTAAGCTCTTGTCTGTGTTGGCCACATCCAGTCAAAGGCAACCTGCTTGCCTTTATCCCAAGAACATTTCACTGTATCTCAGACAGACCAGCCCCACCAGTGACCAAGGAGTATGGGGGAAGGTTCTGCTTGGCTTTCTAGCCCAGTGACTCTTGCCCCTTGGAGAGGTGCTTCCTGTTCTTTAGCTTTCACCTCGCTTGCTGGTCTCCTAGTCTTCTGCCCCAGAGGAGAATCTCCCTTCAGGCCGGAAGGTTGTTTGAGCTAGTCTGCCAACTCCACTCATTCTCAACCCCTGACTCAAGATGGCCCCAGGGCCTCTTCACTTTGCCCTGATCATGGCCCTGGGTCCCACCCTCTGAGGCCAGGCAGTGTGGGTCCCCAAGGCAGAAAGGGTGCAACATGTCTGCCTCTTTCCACCCCTTCTGTACAGTGGTCGCAGTGACTGGCCCCCTGGCCTGGGATGTGGAGAGCCTGGCACTGTGCCTGCGAGCGCTGCTGAGTGAACACATGCACCAACTGGATCCCACCGTGCCCTTCCTGCCCTTCAGGGAGGAGGTGAGCTGGGTAGGGAGCAGGCCTGGTGGGCTCCCTCTCCTCTCCCTTCAGTCCTCAACAACTAGCCACTAGGACCATTCCCTGTGAAGCCCTCCTTTCCCAGCCCAAGTGCAGTGAGCGGGAAGCCTACACGCTCAGTCAGTTCATTCCCCAACCTGACCAGATGCCAGCTGCTTTGGCTTCTGTGCCACCAGGAGCCATAGATGATATTACCCCAGAGAGGGACTCCATCATCATTTGCCCAACACATAGGGGCAGTAAACTCAGCAAGTGTGGTGTAGAGAGCCTGGTATCAAAGGAAGCTGGGCTGTTAGGCCTCTAGGTAACCCTGGCCAGGTCACATCTCTTCTCTAGGCCTCAGCCTTCACGTTGGTACAATGATGTTGAACCAGAATTTTGCTCCAGACCCTTCTAGCCCTGACTCTTCATTTTGGCATTAACTCACTCAGGAACATTTATTGGTACCTACTATGTGGTGGCTCTTTGCAGTTCATCCTAACACTCACTCTATAGAATGAGTATTGCTCCTCCCATTTACAAGTGAGGAAACTGAAGGGAAGTGAAATGACTTTCTGATGATCACATAGTGGCTTGGAACCCAGCCCTATCTGACTCCAGGATCTGCTGCGTGGGGAGAGTCTCTGTCTACCATTCAGCCAGTGTCTGTTCATCTGGTTCCCTACACATACTGTAGCACAATCAGCCTGTGGTCACTGTCTGTTATTATTCGCCTCTATTGGTCTCTTCATCCTCTTCCTCTCTGACCCTTCTTTGGCTTTAAGATATTTGTGTCTATTCATGTACTTACTTGCCTGCCTGCCCACTCACCTCCATCCATTCATTTACCCACCCACCCATTTATCTGTTTAACCCTTGCCCACTAACCCATTCACCATCTCATACACCCACCCATTCATTCATGAATCTGTTCAACTATCCACTCCAGCTACCCAATTAGTCATGTCCCCAGCCATTTCTTCCTCTTCTAGAGGGTTCTTCAGAGGACCTAAACCCTGGAGAATAGATACGGAGGCATCTCCCCTCAGAGCCCTACCCAGCCTCTCTTTCCCCAAGGTGTACTCCAGTGACCGTCCCCTTCGAATTGGCTACTACGAATCAGATGGCTTCACCCAGCCATCACCTAGCATGGTCAGGGCTGTGAAGCTCACATCCAGGCTGCTCCAGGATGCAGGACATCAGGTAGGCTTACTTAGCCCTTGGGCGGGAGACCAGATCAGTGAGGATGCTGGGTTGGTCCATTCTTGGAGAGAAAGGTTACATCTGAGTTTGTGCTAGTGAGATCATTGTGTTTCCCCTAGGCTTCCTGGAGACTGATGGAGTGGAGGTGGGGGCAGGGTGGGTCCCATCCTGTGAGGAAGGCAACCCCCTTCAGTAGCGGGAACTCTGAGACTCGCTCCTATAATTCCTAGAGCTTGGGTTTCTGTTGTCTCCATCAAATGGCTGTGAGGAGCCTCTTGTCCTCAGAGTGCCCCTCTTCTTCCCCTACTTCCCATGCCCCAGTGGCTTGTCCCTGCCCCACCACCCCTTTGAGAATTGCTGAGCCAGTCTCTTCATCTCTATGAGCCTCAGGTTGCTACTGCACTGGGTGGCTGTGATGATTGAATGAGCTCCCAATAAAGTACTTCGCAAGGGGCTGGATCACAGTTAAGCAAGCAGCTAGAATTCTGCCTCATCTCTGTGTGGGGGTGAGGGAGTGGGCAGAGCACAAAGGCTTCCTAAGCTTGCTGAGGAGCTGATGTGGTATTCTTTCTTTAAATCCTGAGGGATGCAGAGAGAACACGGGGCAGAGCAGGAGGAGCTCCAGGCCCTGACTCGGCCTCTCTCTCCCCAGGTCATCCCCTTCTCTGTCCCCCGAACAGAGTATGCCTTCTTTCACCTGTTCCTAGGGAGTCTGTTTGCTGATGGAGGGGCCAGCCTTCTGGAGAAACTGTATGTCTGCTGGGACTCAGATGTGGGGTGTGATGGAAATGGGGTTGAGGAAGGGGCTGGTGGCAGCCTGAGCCCTAGGTGGGGAGCTGCAGGCCTGGGCTGCTTTGGTGCCTCTGGCTCATTGTGTGACTGTAAGCAGCAAGTCACCCAACCAAGCCCTGCCTTCAGGACGCACATGTTCTGGGGTGGTGCTGCTGGGAACAGAGTATTTCTTTGGATCAAACCTCTCTCTGTAGCTTATCTACAGAGGGGAAGCTGATGGCTGGGTGATGGCCAGCTGAAGGCCATAACTGACCAGCTGTGTGTCTGTGGTTCCTCAGTAAGGGGGACATTGTGGACCCCTCCTTGAAGAACAGCGTCACCATTCTCAGGTTGCCAGACTCACTCACTCGTTTCTTGGCCTGGATCTGGAAGTGTATTGTGAGTGTGGGTTCAGAGTGGGAGGGGCTGGAGGGGAGAGGGGCCCAGACAGGACAAGGGGCTCAGAAAGGGGAGGGGGCTCCCTTGGGGGTGAGGGGTGGGGTGGGGGTGGGGGCAAGGTCAGAGAGGAAGAGGAGGCCCAGAGAATGTGGTGGTTCAGAGAAAGGCTCAATGGGAGAAGAATTGAAAGAAGGGAGATGGGGGCCAAAGAGAGCAATGCTGTCAGAGAGGGGAGGGGGCTTCAGAGAAGCTCAGCGAGATGGGGCTTCAGCGAGAGGGAAGGGGATTTAGAGAGGGGGATCAGGGTTTGGTGCTGTGATCAGGGGCTTGGTGGGGAGCGGGGCAGAGTTTCCCTTCCTAGACCGCTGTCCTGGGCATGTGGCATCACCCTATGGTTTCTGAAAGTGCCCTTCCTCTCTCTCCCTACCTCCAGAAGCCCCGGGTTAGCCAGACTTTAGAAGTGTTGTGTGGAGTAGGGTAAGTGATCAAGCCTCCTCAGGTCCAATTCACAAGGGGTTTCCTTGGGAACTGGGTGAGGGTCATGTGGCTGGGGGCCTAGTCCACTGTGAGCAGAGCTGTTTAAGGCTTTGGGATCTAATTAGGGCTTTAGAAATCATGCTTGACATGGGGTTAAATTTAGACTTTTGAGTGGGACTGGGGTTTCATTTGGAGTGAACTCTGAGTACACACTAGAATTGAGTTAGGTTGGGACAAAAGTTGGACCTGAGTTGAAGTTAGGTTTGGGTGAGGGTTGGGGTTAAGACTGGAATTGGGGTGGGGATGTGGTTGGGAGAGGAGTCTGGTTTGGGTTTGCTGTTGGGCTTGGCCTGGTGGGCTTGGAATTGAGGGGCTGGTTGGAACTGGGGCTGGAGCAGCCTGAGGGTTGACCCAGGGCCTCACAGTTTAGGGGAAGGGACCTGGGGTTTCGAGGGAGCTTGTGGGTCTCTGTTACAGGTGGTGGGGCTTTGACCAGGGGATGGGCCCTCTTGTGAACATTGGACAGCTAGTGGATCTTGGCCAGGGGACAAGATACAGGGTGATTCCCAGCCCATCAGCTGATTTGCAGCCTGTACAGAGTCCAGAACTTGCCTCCTGGGTGTCATGTCCCCATTTGTATAAAAAGCAGTCCTCCCATGCTGACCTTTGGACTTCTCCTTTTTCCTCATTCCCCAGGACGCCCAAGAAACTGTGGGAGCTGCACATAGCAGTGGAGGTAATACATGTCTGGGGAGACCTTGAGGGACTGCCAGAACTGGGGCAGCAGACCCCTGGTTGGTGACATGAGTAGCCCAGTAGATGGTAGATCTCTGTCTTGGCCTTCATGGGAGGCCCAGCTGCACCCGGATGATGACCAGGAGGTTAATGTAGTCTGTCTCCCTGGGACCAGAATGATACATTGTCCCCAGATCACTGTAGCTTGAGACTGTCCTTCCCATCCCTCCTCCTTGGCCCCTGGGAAGACCCTGACTTCCCCCCGCCCCACCCCCATCTCAGTCTGCACCTCACAGCCTGGGAATTCTTCCTGGTGTTTAACCTGACTCAGCCTGGCGGCATCTGATTTTGTCCTGCAAACAGTGACCTCTGCCAGTCTTACCTTTCCTGCCTGCCACCTTTCCTGCAGGAATATCAGCAAGAGTTCATAGCCAAGTGGAGGTCCCTGGACCTGGATGTGCTGCTGTCTCCAGCTCTGGACCCCGCCTTCTATATTGGCTATCCTGCCAAGACACACAGTGAGAGAATACTGGGTCCTTGGCAGCAAGTGGGGTGGGGGTGGTGTGTGGTGTCCAGGACTTCTGAGACCTCTCACAGCCTCTGGTCTTTACCTCTGATGTTAGTTACTATTTAAAAATTTTTTCTTAAATGGAGATAAAATTCAGATAACATAAATAGCATCCAACTCAGTGGTTTTTAGTATATTCAGAATATCATGCAACCACCACCACTATCTGGTTCCAGAACATTTTAATCATCCTGAAAAGAAACCCTGTACCTGTTATCAGTCCCTACCAATTTTCATTCCCTTTGTTTGTTCGTTTGTTTTGGCTTTATTGTGAAGTTTCTGAGATCTTAGTTCCCTGACCAGGGACCGCACCTGTGCCCCCTGCTGTGGAAGCATGGAGTCCTAACCACTGGACCACCAGGGGATTTCCTCCATTCCCTTAAATTATTTTTTATTTGTTTCACTGCATTGGATCTTAGTCGCATCATGCAGGATCTAGTTTCCTGACTGGGGATCGAACCTGGGCCTCTTGCCCTGGGAGCACAGAGTCTTAGCCACTGGATCACCAGGGAAGTCCCTCCATTCACTTTTTAAATGAACTTTATTGAAGTATAATTTACATGAGATAAAATTCACCAGTTTTAAGTAACTTGGTGAATTTTGACATATGTATGTATACATGTATCAGTTCAGTTCAGTTGCTCAATCATGTCCAACTCCGTGACCCCGTGGACTGCAGCACGCTAGGCTTCCCTGTCCATCAAACTCCCAGAGCTTGTTCAAACTTATGTCCATCAAGTTGGTGATGCCATCCAAACATCTCATCCTCTGTCTTCCCCTTCTCCTCCACCACCTAATCACAATAGAGATTATTTCCATCATTAGCCAAATTTCCTTCACGTTCTGTTGCGTTTCATGCCACCACTGGTCTGCTTTCTATTACTATGGTTTTGCCTCATCTAGGATTTCATATAAGTAAAATCAAAAGGTATGAGGCACAGGGGTCTGACTTCTTTCTCTTAGCATATCCAGTCACTCTTAACATGCTTTCTGCAACCTCACTTCCAGAGGCGGCCTCAACCCAGCAGCCCACGTGCAGATGCAAGCAAGCCTCAACACAGGGCAGCCACCCATGTGTAGCGCAGGTGCAGGACTCAGAGGTGGTGCCACACAGAATGCAAACCCCCCTCAAGACTGGGATCCTCTCCTCTAGGGCCCCCTACAGTGGTTGCCCAAGGCATATCCCACACTTGGCTCTGCTTGAGTATCTTCTGTCCACCTCCCTGACACTGTGATGCTCACTCCCTACACACAGGTGGCTGCTGGGAGGAGCTGCCTTTTCAGCTCAGGATTGCACTGCAGCCCTCTTGGAGCCCTGAGTTCTGGAGGGCATGGCTGCATCCTCTGCCAGCCACTAGTTGTGTATCTGTCTGCCTCCTTGGTTTCCCATTTGTACACGGGGAATGGTAATCCTCATCTCACAGAGGAGGGGAGGAGTCAAGGACTCAGCAGTGTAGAGAGGGGAGTGCAGTGCCTGGCACTGCGTAAGGCTTTGCAGTGTGGATTCTTTTTATATATATAAAAATATATATTGGCATGTAGTGATTTACAACGTTGTCTTAGTTTCAGGTGTATAGCAAAGTGAATATATACGTATACCCCATGAGCCACAATTGACTCAGTCAAATTTTTAAAAAATTAAAAATAAAAACCAACAATGTAATGAGGCCAGGGGGGCTTTCCCTGGTGGTACAGATGGTAAAGAATCTGCCTTCAATGCAAGAGACCCAGGTTTGATCTCTGGAGAAGAGTGGCAACCCTCTCCAGTATTCTTGCCTGGAGAAACCCATGGACAGAGGAGCCTAGCAGGCTACAGTCCATGGGATCGCAAAGATATAGACATGACTGAGCAACTAACACACGTACATATACCCACTCTTTTTTTTTTAGATTCTTTCCCCACATAGGCCATTACCGAGTACTGAGTAGAGTTCCCTGTGCTATGCAGCCGGTTCTTATTTGTTATATATTTTATATATAGTACTGTGAATCGGTTCAGTCATGTCCGACTCTTTTTGACCCATGGACTGCAGCATGCCAGGCTTCCCTGTCTGTCATCAACTCCTGGAGCTTGCTCAAACTCATGTCCATAGAGTTGGTGATACCATCCAACCTTCTCATCCTCTGTCATCTCCTTCTCCTGCCTTCAATCTTTCCTAGCATCAGGATCTTTTCCAGTGAGCCAGTTCTTCGCATCAGGTGGCCAAAGTATTGGAACTTCAGTTTCAGCATCTAATGAATATTCAGGGATGGTTTCCTTTACAGTTGACTGACTTGATCTTCTTGCAGTCCAAAGGACTCTCAAGAGTCTTCTCCAACAACACAGTTCAAAAGCATCAATTCTTTGGCACTCAGCTTTCTTTATAGTCCAACTCTCACATCCATACATGACTACTGAAAAACCATAGCTTTGACTAGATGGACCTGCCTCTGCTTTTTAATACGCTGTCTAGATTTGTCATAACTTTTCTTCTAAGGAGCAAGCATCTTTTAATTCATGGCTGCAATCACCATCTGAAGTGATTTTGGAGCCCAAGAAAATAAAGTCCATCACTGTTTCCATTGTTCCCCCATCTATTTGTCTTAAAGTGATGGGACCAGATGCCATGATCTTAGGTTTTTGAATGTTGAGTTTTAAGCCAGCTTTTTCACTCTCCTTTTTCACGTTCATCAAGAAGCTCTTCAGTTCCTCTTCGCTCTCTGCCATAAAGGTGGTGTCATCTGCATATCTGAGGTTATTGATATTTCTCCCAGCAATCTTGATTCCAGCTTGTGCTTCATCCAACCCAGCATTTCTCATGATGTACTCTGCATATAAGTTAAATAAGCAGGGTGACAATATACAGCCTTGACATACTCCTTTCCTGATTTGGAACAATACCTTTGTTCCATGAGTGGTTCTAACTATTGCTTTTTGACCTGCATAGATTTCTCAGGAGGCAGGTAAGGTGGTCTGGTATTCCTGTCTCTTTAAGAATTTTCCCCAGTTTGTTGTGATCCACACAGTCAAAGGCTTTGGTGTAGTCAATGAAGCAGAAGCAGAAGGTTGTTTTTTTTTTTTTAATTCTCTTGGTTTTTTTTCTGTGATCCAACAGATATTCGCAATTTGATCTCTGACTTTTCTGCCTTTTCTAAATCCAGCTTGAACATCTGAAGGTTCTCAGTTCACATACTGCTGAAGCCTTGCCTGGAGAATTTTGAGCATTACTTTGCTAGCATGTGAGATGAGTGCAATTGTGCGGTAGTTTGAGCATTCTTTGGCATTGCCTTTCTTTGGGATTGGGATGAAATCTGACCTTTTCCAGTCCTTGGCCACTGCTGAGTTTTCCAAATTTGCTGGTATATTGAGCGCAGCACTTTAACAGCATCATCTTTTAGGATTTGAAATAGCTCAGCTGGAATCCCATTACCTCCACTAGCTTTGTTCATAGTGATGCTTCCTAAGGCCCACTGGACTTCACACTCCAAGATGTCTGGCTATAGGTGAGTGATCACACCATCATGGCTATCTGGATCATTAAAATCTTTTTTGTACAGTTCTTCTGTGTATTCTTGCCACTTCTTCTTAATATCTTCTGCTTCTCTTAGGTCCATATCGCTTCTTTCCTTTATTGTGCCCATCTTTGCATGAAATGTTCCCTTGGTATCTCTAATTTTCTTGAGGAGAACTCTGGTCTTTCCCATTCTGTTGTTTTCCTCTATTTCTTTCCATTGATCTTTGAGGAAGGCTTTCTTATCTCTCCTTGCTATTCTTTGGAACTCTGCATTCACATGGATATATCTTTCCTTTTATCCTTTGCCTTTCACTTTTCTTCTTTTCTCAACTATTTGTAAGGCCTCCTCAGACAACCATTTTGCCTTTTTGCATTTCTTTTTCTTGGAGCTGGTTTGATCACTGCCTCCTGTACAATGTTACAAACCTCCATCCACAGTTCTTCAGGCACTCTTCAGATCTAATCCCGTGAATCTATTTGTCACTTCCGCTGTATATGTCAATCCAAATCTCCCAATTTATCCCTCCCCCACCCTTTTGATGACCATAAGTTTGTTTTCTATATTCATGACTCCATTTCTGTTTCATAAATAAGTTCTTTGGTATTATTTGTTTTAGAATCCACATATAAGCAATATCATATGGTATTTGTTCTTCTGTGTCTGACTTACTTCACTCTGTATGACAATCTCTAGGTCCATCCATGTAGCAAATGACCTCATTTTGTTCTTTTTATGGCTGAGTAATATTCCATTGTCTGTACATACCACATCTTCTTTATCCATTGCTCTGTCAATAGACATTTAGACTTGTTCATATCTTGGCTACTGAAAATAGTTCTGTGATGAACACTGAGGTGCATGTATCTTTTTGAATTATGGATTTCTCTGCATATATGCCCAGGAGTGGGGTTGCTGGATCATAGAATAGCTCTATTTTAACTTTTTAAGGAACCTCCATACTGCTCTCCATACTGGTTACACCGACTTACATTCACACCAACAGTGTAGATGGGAGGGTCCCCTTTTCTCCATATCCTCTCCAGCATTTATTTTTTGTAGTTTTTGATAATGGCCATTCTGATCTGTGTGTGGTGATACCTCATTGTAGTTTCGATTTGCCTTTCCCTAGTATTTAGTGATGTTGAGCATCTTTTCATGTGCTTTTTGGCCATCTGCACAGAGCAGATTCTGATTCTCTCCTTCCCTCCACTGTGGGGAGCAGTAGGCAGCTATTAGAACGACTCCCTGCGCTGAAACAGCTATTGCAAGCAGAAGGCTGCAGTTCCAAGAAAGATCCCAAGGGGGCACCCACCCACATTCTGTCCCACCTGTCCTTTTCTTTTTTAAAAAATCAATCTATTTATTTGGCTGCCTCCGGTCTTGGTTGTAACACTCGGCGTTCTCACTGTGTCACACGGGATCTTTTGTTGCAGCACATAGACTCTCTAGTTGTGGTACTTGGGCTCAGTTGCTCCGAGGGATGGGGGCTTTTAGTTCTCTGACCAGGGATCGAACCCACATCCCCTGCATCGCAAGGAGGATTCTTAACTCCTGGGCCATTAGGGAAGTCCCCTGAGTCTTTTCTGAGCTGATCATTTTCCTGAGCTTACCTGGATCTTCCTACAGCAAGCTCTTTCTACTTGGGCCTTTACAACCTCCTGAACTTCCCTGCCGGCGTGGTGCCCGTCACCACCGTGACGCCACAGGACGAGAAGGAACTGGCCTTCTACAGAGGCTACTACAGAGATAGCTTCGACAAAAGTTTCCAGGAGGTCAGTTTCCCTCTTTGCCTCTCCTGCTGTTGGGGTGGGGTGGGGCTGGTCCTTCTTAGTGTTTTCTCTTTACCGCTCTGCTACAGCTTCACCCCATCACTGAAGACACACTATTTTGACCTCCAAGTCAGCCCCTGTCCTTGTGAGGGGAGAACCACTGTGCAAAAGCAGTGGTTTCCTTGACACTTCTGTAGGGAGGGTCGATTCCAGAGACAGCGGTGGTGAAGCAAGGTGAAGGCTAGGAGGTTACTGTGAAGATTACAAGTAAAGGTACTGGTTAGCAGGCCACTATGTAACTGAACTGGACACAGTTTTTTCTCTAAGAAGACAGGATTTGGGCTTCCCTTGTGGCTCAGTTGGTAAAGAATCCGCCTGCAATGTGGGAGACCTGGGTTTGATCCCTGGGTTGGGAAGATCCCCTGCAGAAGGGAATGGCTACCCACTCCAGTATTCTGGTCTGGAGAATTCCATGGACTATACAGTCTATGGGGTCGCAAAGAGCTGGACATGACTAAGCGACTTTCACTTTCACTTTTCGTTCTACTTTCACTTTGTGGGGTTGTGTTAAAGGTTAAATCGAAAAAGAGTGAAGCAATTAGCATAATGCCCTGTATGTAGGAACTGTTGAATAAATGCTCTTACTAATTTAGAGAGAGCGTCACAAAGGAAATATTTCTATGGACTTATTGAATTCATGGTCTAAAATAACAGCCCTGACTTGGGTGACAGAGAGCAAGAGAGAGAGGGAAAGAGAGAAACTGGCTCTGAAAAGTATGCATGTGTCGGAGTCAGACATTAAGTAACTTATTTTTCCTGGAAATTGATTTTAGTGCTAGAGTTACCCAGTGGAACTGCTGACCTGAATTCTGTGAAAATAACAATAACGATACTATCGAATGTGTCTTGAGCTCCTACTCTGTTCCAGGAGCTGTCTAAAAGTGCTGTATATATATTAAATCATTAAATCCCATAACTGTCCCGTGAGGTTTTGCAAGTGAGGAAATGAAAGAACAGACAGGTTCAGGAACTTGACCAAAGCCATATATCCAGCTGAGGTGAAGGAGCCAGGACTCGAAGCCATGGGGCCTGGCTCCAGAGACAAAGGTAAGTCAGGGCTTATATGGTATCACCTTGAAGCAATGAAAACATGTTTGAATGCCTACAAGTATGTTTGATTTTCATGGCAGGGACTCAGGCTCAACTCCCATGTTCCTGGAGCTGCGTTTGGGGGTCGAGGCATCCCTTTCCTTGCAGAAGTGCAATCAGGCCCTGGGTCAGGGATTTGCACATTCTCTTTTCCTTTGCTGAGAACACAGGGTAGATACTCAGTTTTATATTTCATCCTTAGAGTCAGCTGTCTACACAGGGAGCAAGTTTTCCATCCTAACCATGGAGAATTATAGCCAAAGCAGAACAGATTTTCCAGGTTTTGCTGAGAGCTGAGGAAGCCTGGAACTCTGAGATCCAGGACATGTCTACTTTAATATAGACTGGGGGTGAGATATTTGGATTAATACACACCTATGGGTGGTGAGGATGGCTGGGCAGGGGGCCTGTGAGCAGGAAGCAGGCTCTGAGTCCATAGGCCCTCTCTCCCTGAAGGCGGTAAGAGGATCTGTGGGGCTTCCGGTGGCTGTGCAGTGCATCGCTTTGCCATGGGAAGAGGAACTGTGTCTCCGGTTCATGAAGGAGGTGGAGACCTTGGTCAAGAACCAGATGGAACCCAAGTGACAAGACACTCCTTCTCCTGGAGGTCTTTCTACATCCTCATCCAAGTCTGCTGTCAGTGCTCCTTCCTTCTCATGAATACCAGACCTGCCTTATTTCTCCTCCTCCTGGAAGCCCACCAGAAGTTTTCTTTGTTGTCCCTCTGTGTGGCTGCTCAGTACACAGACTTCCCAGATTATCCCAGCATGGGGAGTAGGGTGAAGTGTTCAATAAACATTGTGACTGGCTGGATTTGTGATCTCTGGTCTAGCTGGGGAGGTAGGGTGTTGACTTCCCGTGGCCTTCTACTTCCAGCTGTTCTCCTCCAGTTCAGTCTCTGAGATGCTATCCCAGACTGCAGCAGAAGGGAGAGGGCCCCAAACTGAGAGCTTGGAGACCTGGTCCAAATCCTAGCTCTGCCACTGGCTTGCTGTGTGATGCTAGACAAGTTACTTCCCCTCTCTGGACCTCAGTCCTACCATCTACAAATTGAGGGGGTTAGATTTGATGTAGTCTGTCCTCCCTGCCAGTACTTGACTATTATGGGAGAGGTGATTCCTAGGCACTTTTCTGATCAAGAACTTGCCATGGCTCCCACTTTCTAGAGAAAGTTCCATAGAGCAAGGCCATGGGAGTGAAACCAAGTCAGGACAGAGCCTGTGTTGGGAGTTAATCCCCCACTCACAGTCCAGTGCTTTGCCCATGAGCTGCTGAATTTTTTGACTTGACACCCAGCACCTCCTGAGGACCTCTACAGCCTCTTCTGGCATGGCTCCACCACAGTGTAACCTCCCTCCATTCTCTCAAATTGGAGACTTCTCACCAGCACAAGGTGTGCTTGTACCTCTGTTCATACTGTTCTCTTCAACTAAACGCCATCACTGTCTCCGCTGCCCTTCAAGTCCTATGTCAAATGTCACTTCCTCCAGGAAGACTTCTTTGAGCCCTCAATCTCCTCCATGATTTTCCGTTCACCTGAACTCTCTTGAGGTTCTCCCCCAACAAAACTTCCCCTTCCTGTATCCCATTCCTCTTTGTAGCCCTACTTCCAATCAACTAGGCAAACTTATGAACTCATTCCTCCCTGTGCTTGACAGCCCACCTCCTGGAGATAATATCCCAGTGCAAAAAAAAAATGGAATTCATCCATCCATTCATTCATTCTACGTTTGTTGAGTACCTCCTCAGGAATAAAAATGATGGAATTTTAGGCAGAAAAAGGCCCGAGCTGAACTAAGATGGAGACCCCAGGAATCATACCAAAAAGGCTGCCCTGACTCCACTTACAATAGAAACAACCATCTGGGGTGTGCAGGTGCAGGCTGGACAGGGCTACTGCTGACCTCGCCTTGGCCTCCACCTCTCTTCAGGCTCTAGCACAGAGTCTGAGTTCTCTGCAGGAGAACGATCCTCATGGTATCTTCTCAGTCAGGGTTAGTATGGCTCCATCTCTGTCCTTCCTCTCCCATAAGAGGGAGGTCTAAGAGGCTCAGGCCTTTCCAGATGGCTCAACAGGTAAGGAACCTGCCTGCAAAGCAGACTTGGTTCGATGCTTGGGTCAGGAAAATCCCCTGGAGAAGGAAATGGCAACCCATTCCAGTATTCTTGCCTGAAAAAAACCCAAGGACAAAAAAGCCTGGTGGGCTGCAGCCCAAAGAGTCGGACACGACTGAGTAGCTGAGGATGCACGCATAGCAAGCACTCAAGTCTTTGGCTTCCCTGGTGGCTTAGCTGGTAAAGAACTCATCTGCCAGTACTGGAGACTCAGGAGACACAGGTTCAACCCCTGGGTTGGCAAGATCCCTTGGAGAAGGAGATGGCAACCCACTCCAGTATTCTTGCCTGGGAAATCCCATGGACAGAGAAGCCTGGCTGGCTACAATCCATGGGGTCATAAAAGAGTACCACACGATTGAGCACCAACACACACACCTTGTCAAGAGGCTCAGAGAAGTGGAGGAGCAGAGAGGTTTTCTATCTCAAATGCCTCCTGCTTCCTTTCCCTACACCCCGCTGGCCGCACAAGTCTGGGCACCAGGGGGCAGCATTGAGCTTCACATAGTCCAGACATTACCTGGCCTTCTCCCTTGTCATCAGGTCTTTTCCAGTCTTGGCTCCATTGCCAAGAAAACTAGTGGGTGGAGACGTAGTGCGATAGGAGGACCAGGAATAAACCAGGTGCATTTGCAGATTTTAGGAGATGGGGGAAGAATCCTATTTTTGGCTAAAATTAGCTTGGGGAAAGGGAGTCGCAGATACCAGCTCAAGGAGCATAGTTAAATGGGAACCCTCTCCCTGAGCCAGACTTCCCTACAGGCTGGGCTGCTCTCATTTCTCCTGAGCTGAAGTTTGGGGTTAACAACTGCCTTCCTCCCCAGCCCCAGCTCCAGCTCCAGCGCTGACTCCTAACCTCTCACTTCCTGCCGGCACTGTCTTCAGCTGAAGCCACTCCCCCACCCTCACCCCCGCAGATCTTAGCAGGTCACTGGCTTTCTCAGAGCCTTTCTTCCTAGGGGCTTCTTCGAAGTGCCTGGGTATATATGGAACCTTCGGAGACAGGGCATCGCCTTCCCCTCCTCTTCCCACTCCTATTACTTCCCGTCGTGGGGAGCTTCATCTGGGTGCCCACAGGTCCAGGTTTTGGCTCTGCTTCCTCCAAGGCCTTGGGCAACTCTCCCAGCTTCTTCAAGCCTCAGTTTCTTCTGTAAGATGGAAATAATGATTGCATCTGAGGCCCAGTCACGGCCTCACGATAAGACCTCCACAGAAGGTGAAGGCCAGGTGGGAGAGGACGAGGGCTACCCCTCCTCAGCCTGGGAGTCACTATGGGGCGAGAAGTCGGTTCAGGTCTCCGAGTCTGTGTCCAGAATCTCCAGCTCCTCCTGGGGAGGCCACTCTGAGAGCTTTAGCGTGGTTCGCTCACGGAGAGGGGTTGAGCTCAGAGACAGGAAATCTCCCCAGGGGCGTGGTTGGTTCTACGGAGGTTGGGACTGAGGCCCGAGACTAGGATCCTTTAGGAAGCGGGACCTGGGGTTCCGGCCCTTTTTCTGCGCTGTGGGATGCGGATAAGACCTATCTCCTTTCTGGGACTCAGTTTCCCCTTCGGCTACAAGGGGAAGGGGTGTCCGTCTCCTCCCCACCCATCTCAAAGGCTCTGACGGTCCGCCTCGCTTCGCTGCCCAGGGCCGTCCGGGCCTCTGCGCCCCACTCCCCGCACTCAGATTTCGTTCCCCCGCGCCGGGTCTCGCGTGGGCCAGACAGACGGACCCGGCGGAGGCGGCCTTCCCCGCCCTCACACGGCGGGACAGACGGCCGAACGCCACGCGCCCGGGTCCGGCCTGCTCTCCGGCCGCTCCGCCGCTCGCAGCTACGCGCGCGGGCCGCCCCGCCCGCCTCCCTCCCCGGGCGCCCGCATTAAAGCGCATATGCAAGCCATGAATTATCAACTGAAAGGAGTCAATTACCGGCTCTAAAAACGAGTGTCTGCGCCCGGAGCGCCCGGGGCCATCCGCCTATTTACGGAGCGATTCCCCCCGCCCGGCCTCGGGAGGCAGAGGCGGGAGAGACGCAGCCGGAGACCGTGAGGGAGAGAGCGACGACCGGGAAGAGAGGCTGGAAGGGAGAGAGCCAGAGACCCGCAGAGACAGCGGGGCGAGACCGGGAGACAGAGATCTGGAGAAACGCGCCGAGAAGCAGACGGGCAGAGGTGCCTTGATTCCTTCTCCGCAGAGCGGAGGCTGTAGAGGTGGAGCAGCTCCTCCTCCCCCAGTCCAGGCCGAGACCCGGTCCTCCGAGGCTAAGGGAGGCCGGACTGTTGGGGCCCTGGGGGTAGATGTGGGGCTCCGATAGGGTGGGGAGCATAGTTCGCAGAGGAGCCTGTCCTGGCAGGAAACTGGGGAGCAGGTTGCCGTGCATTCGGGTGAAGATCAGGGACGATGTGAGGACAGAGCCTGATGCGGAGGTCTCTGTGCCGCCTCTCAGCACTGAAAGAGGCGAGGTGAAACCAGCCAGCCCCAGGGGCTCAGGAGGTCTTGTCTGCCTCCCAGGCTCCCCTCTCTGGAAACGTTTTTTTCCTACTGGGCTCCTGCTCATTCTTTGACTCTGGGCCTCCCCAGCTGCTCTGCCTGCCTTAGCCTAAGCACACACTCCATTCTGTTGTATGATCCAGGTGTGACTTTTCCATGAGGTTTCAGTCAAGTACCATAAGGGCAGGGTTTTGGTGAGTATTGTGCCCTGTGGAAGGAGCAACATACATCTGAATGGATGAAGGAGTGAGCTGGGCTAGAGGGGCCCTTGGCCAGATCTGAGGCTGTGACCAAGACTAAGAGTTTGGATGGGAAAAGCCAAGTAGAGACCACTCTGTGCAGATCACTTGAAAGGCTTCCAGCAACCCTGGTGCTGGGCTGAGTTCACAGTTACTGACTCTAGCACTTGCTCTGCAAAGGGTGAGGGCAGGAGCAGTGCACGGAGGGGAGGGGTTGGAGGCCAAGGCACTTGGGCCTGGATCACCAGCACCAGCAAGTTGCTGCCCTGGCTCCCAGGGCTTTGCCTTTAGGGTTTCAGGGCCCCTTCTTCCGCAGTGGGTGTGGACAGGGAACCCTCAGGAAGGAGGAAGGAGTAGAGTTTAAAGGGCAGAGGGTAAAGTCTATGCTTGGGAATCAAGCAGAGCCCCTTCTTCTCTAGCTGTGTGGCTTCTGATAGCCTCTTAACTTCTGAGCCTCAGGTTCCTTCCTGATAAAATGGGGACAGTGCAATCCACTTTTACACGGGTGTTCTCATGTGTCCATAGCACTTTGCCTCAGAGAGGAAGACCCTGCCTTAAGTCAGACTAAGAATAGCTGCCACCTATTGAGGCCTGTGGGTGTCAAGCACTGTGACGAGCGAGTTATCTTTCTCTTCTTCCCAACAGCTTTCTGAGGTTGTGAAGTCACTTTGCAGACAAGAAAATTCAAAGAAGGGCAGGGGTTGGGAACTGGCAGCGTCAAGGTTTGAAGTCAGGTCTGACTTCAGATCCTCCTTTATCCCCGTGCCCCAGGGCCTCCCAGACTTGGAACGCCCCATCCACCCCCATCCTGTCCCTTCAGCCCTTCTAGTCTGACTGAGCCCGGGGTCTACTGAGGAGGCCATGGAAAGGTGAACAGGTCAGCTCAGGTCTGGCAGAGGTGGCCCCTGGGGTCTTGCTCCCATCACAGTGGTGGAGTGGGGGCCGGTTTCTGGCCTGATGAGTCTGCAGCCTCGCCACCCCATTAGCAGGCAGCCAGAGGGGGTGTCTGCAAGCGCCAACACTGGGGTTCTTACAGCCACTCGCCTATTAATGGCTGGTGGCTTTACAGTGATTTATTAGGGCTTCCTCATTTCCCCTTGGTCTGCTATAAACATATTTATACCACCAGAGTGACCGATAAATTTCCCTTATGAATCCCGTTATCTCCCCCATTAACCATCCGTCACCTTTTATGCGGCCACAATGGGTTGGGCCAGGGCACGGGGGCTGGGTGGGAGGCCCTCGGCCTGCAGCCTGTGGGCCTAGTGAACTCTTCACCTCCCCCACTGCTCCCCAGACAGAGCAACCACTGCTGCCTTGGAGCTGCCTCTAGAATGAGGGCAAGGGCCTCAGAACACCCTGGGCAAGGCGGCTTCCTCCTGGGTCTCAAAATGGGGAGGTTCCTCTTGGGGCTACCCTGAGTCTGCCCCTGTAGCTCTGGCTCCATCTCTTCCAAGTGAGCAAGAGTCCTCTGAAGCTGCTACCACTGCTCTTCCTTCTCTCCCCACCCTCAGCTCTCACCCTCATCCCTCTGAGGGTCCCAGAAAGCTAAGACACAGTTGAGGTGGTACCTGGGGCCAGATGCCAATTGGCATTTACCAAGCACCTCCTCTGTGCTAGTCACTTTACATCCATGATTTCCTGTGATCCTTACCACAGTCCTGGGGCCAGACATTTGTAGCTCTGTTTGCCAGATAAGGAAATGAGGTTCAGAGACATTAAATAAAGAGCCCAAGGTCACCCAACCCAAGGGCAGAGCTGTAATTTGGGGCCTTTCTGGCCCTAAAGCTTTTGCTTTCAATTACTGCATTTCAGATGCCCTGGTCCAGGAGGGGTTAATCCAAGGAAGTTTTCCATCAGAGAGGATTACAGAGCAGGGAAGGAAGAATAGAGGAGAGAGGAAGGGCCTCAGTGTAAGGCTGGCAGGGAGGGGGCAGGCCTGTGGAGTGGGAAATGATCTTCACTTTGGGGAAATTTGGATACCTGTTCAGAGTTGGGCTCCAAGCTGCTGGAGATGGTGGGCAAGGTCTTCCAGAGACTAAGGCACCTATCTTGCTCACATCTGGCAGGTCAAGGAGCCGGGTGCATGGCCTGGGCAAGTAGACCAGAGCTTGGCTTAGACTTTCTCAGCAGTGTGACCTCAGCCTTCTGTCGGTACCAAGGCATGGAAGATTCTGCCCTTGGAGTACCTGATACGTAGGCTTCCTTGGAAGACAGCTGTGTGGTGGGGGGAGGGGTGGAGGGGTGATAGGGGGGTGAGGGGGGAAGTGGAGGGGCTGCGGGCAGGAAATGCCTGGGAGTTGTCTCCTCCACCTTCACCCACAAAGTCAGCCAGAACTGCTGAGAGCACCTTTAGAGCTGGGATGACCCACATTTTCTAAGGGAAAAGAGTCTCTAGACTTAGGTAGACCAGAGTCCACCCTGAGCCTTGGCACTGCTTCTCTGGCCCAAGGGGGATGGGTGTAGGCATTTTACAGATGAGGGAACTTCACCCCAGAGAAGGAAGGAATCTGAGCAAAGAGCTGAGCCCAAGGTTAAGGTCTCCCACTGGGAAGGGACTCAGCAGTATTAGAGCCAGGAGGTAGCAGAATGAAGTCAAGGATGGGACTGGAGTGTAGCTTGCTGGGTCTGGGTGGCCATGGGGTGGGGGTGTAGTTTTCTGAAGGCTGTCTAATTACTCCTGTCTCCAGCAGCGCCATTGTGGGGGGAGGGGTGGTCTAGGAGTGGCTAGGGCAGAAGGGATTAGGGGCTTAACACCCCCAAAGAAATAAGATTCTCCTGTGACTTCAAGAGGATATGGGTAGGTCATTCTGGCCTGCCTCCCATGGTCAGAGGGAGGCGCTGAGCGGTCTGCAGGGCTAGTCCATCCATTTCCTGCCCCCCTCACCCAGTTGGGGAGTTGGGGAGACAGCCATGCTAAGAGGACAGAGGCCTTCTGTGCAGCCTGCAGCAGATTCTGGCCCTTTCTGAGACTCAGCCCTAAATAATCTCCAGCTCTAGCTCAGGCCCCAGACTCCTCACTGCCATATGCCATGGGGACACCCCTGCCCTCAGATAAGAGCTCCAGAAGTGGGGACCACAACAGGGACAAGCAGACACCACAGCCAAACGCTGCTTTTCTCTGCCCCAGAAGTCCCCAGTCTCGCTGTCTCCTGGTCTCCCTGCTGTTCTTCCCCCTCCTTCCCTTTGCCCAGTCTGTCCTACCCCTCCCCACTGTCTGTCTGTCTGCCTGCCTGCCTCTCTGCACCGGCAGCCCTCTCGCCCATGTCCTCGCCTCTCTGCAAGGTTGGAGGGAGGGGTGGGCGGGAGTGTGAGCGTGTGCGCGTGTGTGTTTGAGGGAGTACGCGCACTCCCTCTCTCCCTTCCCGCCCACCCCACGCTCTCCTCCTCCCACTCTCTCACACACACACTCTCTCTCTCAGTCATTTTCAATGTCATAAATTTCCACATCTCTCTCCTCCACTCGGCTATTACCTGCGCCTCCGTCACCAGCCGCGCTCTCGCTCCCAGATGGACTAGGCCATCTCCGCTCTGCAAATGACTCAGGGAGAGAGAGGCAGGGAAGGAGGGCGAGAAGCAGCACAGAGACAAGAGCTTGAGAGAGAAAGCGAGTGAGCAGAAGACAGGAGACTGGAGCAGAGCAGGGGCAGAGCCGCAGCCCAGAGACCTCAGCCCCCTCTTACTACTGCCTCCTCCAAGAAAAGTCATGGCCCGCAGGGAGCCTTTGGGGGGGCCCGGTGTGGGTGGAGGGGGTTATCTCCTCCCCGGGGCAGGGGGGTGGTGCTAGCTCTGGGGGTGGAGTCAAGTCACCAACTCTGCTCCCTGTCCCAACCCTGGGACTTGATGCCCGTCCTTCCCTTCCACTCACATTTCCGTGGGCCTCTACATGCCAGTGGTGGGCTTGGGGGGAACCAGACACCTGGTATTCCTCCCTCCAGCAGCTCACACACCCGGAGGCAGACAGACTGGGGTGTTCCCTGTGTAGTCCCACTCTGCTAGGACCCCGCGAGGACACGTGCGGATGAGGGTGGTTTTCAGAGTTCCCACAACTGAGAGCGGGCTGCCTAGGAGCTGCGCCTCACCCTTCAGAATTGGAGGCTTCTCTAGATCTGGGCTTCTCAAGGCCAGTGGGAGGCCCCCTCCTCCTCTCCTGCTGTCTTCACAATAGCTTTTGGATTTCCCAGGACTGGTCTTCAGAAGAGAGCAGGGCCAGGAAGACTCAAGTGGTTTTGGGGAGACAGCATTTCCAGGAGATCCTATAGGATGAAGAGTGAGGCAGAGGGGATCCAGGTAGGGGTATCCTGGCAGGACCAGGGAGAGTGTGGGGACCCAAGGCCCCAGGATGCTGCTGGGGGGGGCTCAGTGAAGCACCAGCTGGTAGTATTTAGTATTAATGATGGTGCATGTGGGAGCTTCTGGCAGGACTGGGACGATATAAATCCTGGACCTGGTGCTGAGACTAGAACCTCCTGGAAGGTTTCCTGCTTGTCCTCTCAACACCTCCAATTTCTTTTAAAATGCAAATATGATTTTACCGCTTTCTTGGTTCACCCCTCCAGTGGCTCCACATCCCACTGAAAACAAAACCTAAACTCCTCACCCTGGTTTCCTAGGCCCAATCTGTCCTGGCCTCACTCTCCCCTCCTGTGTCTCCCCTGACTTCTCTCTCCTTACAGGGGCTAGAATGTGCCCAGGGCCTTTGCACTCACTGTTCTCTTTGCCCAGGGCTGACTTCTCGTCCCTCAGCTCAAATGTCACCTGCATGGAGGAGCCCGTCCTAACCACTTCCTCTACTGGGGTCGGTCACCCCATTAACTCTATTGTGGCTTTCTGAATATTTATTTTGTGGCACTTTTTACACTGTCATTATCTATTTACTTATCTGTTTGCTTGTTTAGTGTCTTCCAATGGACTATACCTTCCATGAAGTCAGAAACAGGTTTGTCCTGTTCATCAAAGACAGTAACTGCCACATTACAAACCCTCAGGAAGTACTGAGTTGGCCAAAATTTTCATTAGGGTTTTTCCATAACACTGTCCAGAAACCCTGAATGAAATTTTTGGCCAACCCAGTACTTACTGAATGGTTGATGTTGACGTAGGTGAATCCTCTTCGCCTTGGTGTGTGAGGACTGATGTTGAGATGGACATTGAAGCTGGGCTGATGATCTCAGGTTGCTGTCCATCTGGCAAATTTAGAATCCCAGTGGGACAGCTGCCATTCCAATAGGGAAAGGCATTTCGCCCTAATGATGGGAATTTAGCCTGTAATTAGGATCAGGCCTCATACAAGAATTTTCCTTGACTGAAGCCCACATACCAGAGTCCCTCCATCTGTGGGTGAGCATATCACACAGGCACATGCAGACACATACACACTTACCACAGACATACTCAGACCCTTGCCCAGAGTGGCCTCAGATAAGGCACAGGCCTGCACAGAATCCCCATGGATGCCGGTGCACACCAAGGCACACAGAAGGATATGCCCAGCACCTACATTCCTACACATGCCAGACACAACCCTACAGGTGTATTTGTGAACACATAAACAGGTGTCCCAGGTGGCTTGGTGGTGAAGAGCAGGTGCATCATCTGCCAATGCAGGAGATGAAAGAGACCCGGGTTCGATCCCTGGGTCGGGAAGTTCCCCTGGAGGAGGAAATGGCAACCCACTCCAGTATTCTTGCCTGGAGAAGCCCATGGACTGAGCAGCCTGGTGGACAACAGTCCATGGGGTTGCAAAACGTTGAACACAGCTGAGTGACTGAGCACACACACACATAAACACATACTTACGTGTGCAGACACAGAAAAGCAACAGAATTAAACATTAAAAACAGCATCAATGGACAAGACATCTGCTCCCTGGTTCACTGACTCAGGAGCCCACACCATGAAGGGCCTGGCTGGGCCCTGACTGCCCTCCAGCAGGGGATACACTACGCCAAGGGGTCCACGCTCTCCCGCCTCATCCCTGCACCGCCCCCTCTCCACTGCTCAGCCCCTGTGGTCCGGTAGGAGGCTCAGGCTCCTGCAGACTCAGCCAGGGGCCAGAGGCAGGGCTCAGCTGGAGCCAGGGTCAGGGCTTCAGTGTCCAAGGTCAAGATTCACTGGGTGACTGGGGTCTGCTGGGACCAAGATCGAAGGTCAGTCAGGGGCTGAGTTTTCCCTAATGCCTCCTCTCTCTGCTCGTAAGTGGACCCCCATAAGTGCCAGCCCAAGGAGCTGCTGGTGGGAAAGAGATGCAGGGTCTTCATGGTGCAGGGGCCTCTGCGGCTGGTGGAGGGTGGGGGGCAGGTGGGGGCCGGGCCGGGCAGGGCAGATAGCTGTGAGGTACGTTTCCATCTCCGTGGGTCGGGCGGGCGAAGCCATTTCCAATCTGCTCTCTATCATTTTCAATATCATTAATCCCAGACACTCTATTTTCCATGCCTGCGCGGCCAGGCCCCCGAGTGTGCGCCGTGTAAAGTGACACATATTCATCACCGGCTCGTGGCGCCGGTGCCGACGCTGATACAATATTAGTGTTGCCCCCCCGCTCAGGGCCCGCTCCGCCTGGCTCCCCGATGGCACGAATCCATCACCTGGAGCCCGTGTCACTTTCCCCAGCAGCCACATTTGTTTGGGCACTTAGGAGGTAATTGTGGCACATTAGCCAGGGCGGGGAAGGGCGCTGGGCCCTGGGGAGGAGGGGTGGCCTGAAGCATCTTCTTCTACAGTCTGAGCCCACCCTGGCCTGGTGCCACTCCTGGGCTCCTGCGGGGGTCCCAGAAACCTGGGTTCTTGTTCAGCCTTGGAGGGGGTGGCTCGAGGAAGTCAGGCACCATCAGGAAGTCTCAGAAGGGTTCCCCAGCACCCACCGTGAGCCCCAGTATCGAGGCTTGGTCTAGATGGGGCCCCAAGATTAGAAACCATCCCAGCCACAGTCCAGGGCTAAAATTTGAGATGTGGCAATGCCAGCTCCCCCCACCCCCACCGCCCCGGCTCCATTTCAAGTCCCATGTGGGAGAGGGAGGTGGAAGGGACACTGCCCACACCTTGGAAGCCCAACACTGAGGGAAAAGATGACCCTGCCCTGGGAGCCTGAATCTGACAGGGGAGACCCGTAGTCTGAGAGGCATCATATGGCCCAGTCCTCAGGAGCCATGAGTCCAGGTGGAGGGGATGTCAACCCACCTGAGCAGGGTGCCTTTGGGAAGACTGCTTGGAGGTGGTGAGCCAGACGCGGGGACAGCTTCTGGCCACTGGGAGGCCCAGGGTGGCTGCAGTGGAGGGAGGAGCAGCAGTCAGGGTCATTGATCTGGGCAGAGGCCAGGCTGGGCTGGGGCAGGGGTTCTCCCTCCTCAGTCCGCAGGGCTAACACCCATTAACCTCGTCAGCAGACAAATTGCCCGTCTTGTCAAATTCCCATTTAAAATGCAAACTCGATTTGACAGAGTAAACCGAGCGGAGGTGGGAGCGGATAATCCAGTGCAAGCTCATTAGTGGGGCCCAATGAGAGGGTCCTGCCTGGGTGGCCTAATGAACCCGCTGTGATGAACCTCCCGCCTTTTAACATCCCACCGCCCGCTCGATACTCCGTGGCCCTACTGCCCACCCACCCTCAAGGAGCCTGGGGACCCCAACCGCCTGCCAACCCCTTCAGACAGGTACATCTGAGACCTCTGGAAGCAGACAGAGCGGGGGACCAGCCTCTACCTCTGCCTGTCCACTCAGGGTCCTGTGGTAGTGAGAACAGCAATTGTGTGTGGGACCCCGCCAGGGTTCCCACTGTGACCCTGTGTGTCTGTTCACAGAATGGGGCCTGTGAGTCAGCGTTATCAACTCATTTATAAGTGAGAAACTTGGAACCCAGCTAGAAATTGGCAGACAGACCTTGGATTTGAACCCCAACCCATCAGACTGTAACAGTCACACTTGTAACCATTGCACTGCTCTGTCTTCCTGGATTGTGGGTGGCTGTCCCCTCTGCTTCCCTGGTTTCTATGTTGTCATTAGCTGTGTGGGTCTAGGAAAAGTGACTGCCTTTTGAGCCTCACTTTTCTCACCTGTAAAAAATGGGCAAACAGCCACCTCCTGGTCCAAGGGATATGGTAAGGAGAATTTCAGTAAGTACTTTGTTTAATGAATACTAATAACAAGAAGCATCTACAGATGAGTTAACCCGGGATGGGGGCTGGGATGTGGAGAGGGAGAAGCTGGGTTTTGCCGGGAAGCAGCTCCTGAGCAGACATGGGCCCTCCCGGTTTCCAGGACCTGGGCACTCCCAGCCTCACACACTCTCCTGACTTCTCATCTCCCTGCCTGGGGCCCCACTCAGAGGAAAGTAGCCTGTGTGTGGTCGCTCTGACAAACCTAGGAGTGGGGTTGATGGAGGGAGGTGTCGTGGGGCAGGTGAAGGTTATTTCTTCTGTTCCTGGGCTGTGGCCTGGTTGCTGCACTCTGTTTTGAATAATTGGAATAATGAACAACGAAGAGGCCTAGTAGGACAGCTGCCAACAGTTAATGCGCTGTTGCTTCATCTCGCCTCTCCAGGGCACCCCAGGGTGTTCCTTCACAGTTCCACAGGGAGCCTCTGAGCAGGCTGGGGCTGCAACCGCCCCTGCCACCACTGGGGGCTCTGTGCTGTCCCATCGCACTGGGAGATGGTGCTGGGTGACCTTGGGCGAGTGTCCTCGTAGGGTCTCATTGCCTGCCTCGGGTGAGAAGTACCTGCTCACCCCCAGTCTCTGCCCCTCTCCCCAAGCCCTTCACAGTCACCAAAGCAGCTGCTCTAAATACTACCGCTTTCCCACCAAGGTGCCTTCCTATTCCCAAAGGGAAATCCAAATTCCTCAGCAGGGGGAGCTCAAGGCCCTACACAACCTGGCCTAAGTTTGGCCTTCTGGGCTCTCACATGGCACAGCATGTCCTGAACTCTCCTGTCTCTCTGCCTTTTCCAGGTTATGGTTACCCTCATCTCCTTGTCTGCACCACCCCCAGGCTTCACACACAGCTGAGGGGATCCCCTTCCTCTTCAGCTCCTCTCTGCACCCTCTCCTTGCCTGGCTTTAGCTGAAGAGACCCCATGAGACCCTGGACCCTGTCTGGGGTGGGGTGGCCTGCAGAGGAGGAGAGGTGGGGTGGGTGGGGGTGGTTCTCAGCCTCCCTCCAGTTGTCTGCAGAGCTGTCCTCTGAGGCTGGCCTAATTCCCTTCAGAGCCTGGCTCCCATCTTCAGGGTGGTGCTTAGGGAGCTGAGAGCCCAACGTTAATGCCTAAGAAAGTCGTGGGTGGATTAGAAAGCGAGGGGGATTAGGGCCAGAGCTGGTGGCTGATGCAGGAGCCGAGCCCCTCCTCCTGAGGAAGAGGAGGCTAATCCTGCTTATCGACTGAGGAGCTGGCAGTGCTGAGGGGGGCCTTCCTCCCAACCACTCAGGCCGCTCAGACCTGCCAGGCCCACCAGGCCCTGGCCTGGACCCAGGCTGGAACAGCAGGCAGAAGACCATCCCCCGCCCCCGCCCCTGTCCTCCAAACTTTTGGTCCACTGGTGTCCCCTAACTCTTTCTGCCTTGTCCCCAACATTGTGCCTGCCCTTCATGTGGCCCCCGAACTTACCCTGCTGTGCTCACTGGAACTGTCATCAACTTTCATAGCTACCTGTCCGTGAACTGAGCCACCCCACTGAGACTCCTGGTGCCCCATCCATCCGTGATACCCAGAGCCCACAGTGGATGCTTCAGTGCTGCCCGGATCTTCCTTGAGGGCCAAGGCACTCATTCCTGCAGCTGCCAGAGTGTTGTCTTCTGAGGGCTCATGGTCAAGTTCCTCCCTGGAGTATTGCCCTTAGCTGCCTCCCCCAGGGTTATGCCCTCTCTCTGGAGGCAGTCCACAGGGTGACTGGTCAATGAAGGAGTACAAAGCTCTGGCCTCTTCACCTCCATCTGGGGTGACTCTGAAAGAGCATTCCAGCACCAGAGTTTCCTGCGGGATTGGCCGAGGCTGCTGTGACAATGGCATCACAGTGCGACCTCTCCCTCTGCCCAGTCCTGTCCCACACTTTTTTATGGGCATTGTTCCCCAGATCACTCCCCATAAACCCCCTGCACAATCCCTCCCACATCTCTGTGAGAAGTCGTACCCTTCACTTTCCTTTTTAAGTCTCAAGTTCAGGGAGAGAAGATTAGGTTGATCAGTGAAGGGTCTGGATACAGGAGCTCCTGACCTAGATACCTGCAGCCCAGAAGCTCAGCTGTCCTTCCCCTGGGATTAATCCTTGGCCCCTTTGATTTCAGTGATACAGGCTGAACTGTGGACTGAGCATGGAAAGAGATCCAGTCTGGAGATCCTGGCCTGAAAGGGGAGGCAGATTCTGTCTAGAGGGGAATGATTGAGGAGAGAGAAAGCACTTGGTCTGAGAGTTTCATCTGAGGGGGCAGCAGGTCGCTTCCTGTGAGAAGAGCAGAATTCTGCTTAGAGAGCCTAGTCTGTCGGGAAGCTGAGTCTGAGGAAGCAGGCCAGGCTCTGAAACAAGAGAAGAGGCACACCTGTCTGCTCCAGGGCCCTCCACCCCGCCGTCCACCCATGTCCTCTACTGGCAGCTTGGCTTGCTATCGGAGGGATCCGCCTGTGACTGCAATGCCTGAAGGTGGGAGGGCCGGCTTTCTAAGTCAATGATGGGGTGGGTGTGGGAAGAAAAGGAGGGATGCCGACTCTCTGGGTCCTTCTCACATTAGACTAGAAGCTGTGGCACGTGGGGACAGAGAATGTCCTGGATACAAGCAAGGTCTCAGAAATTCTGGTCCTTGAGCAACTTGAGAACAGGGCTAGGGGACTGGATTGATTGACCTTTGAGAGTCAGTTTGGGATATGGGGGTTGAGGGGGACCACTCCCCTCTATTCCCTACCTTTGATGGACAAATGCTAATGACATTACCAGCGATTGACCAGAAACAAATAAATAATTCAGTCTGGCTTGAAAATGGGAGAAAAGTACTTAAATGCTATTGACAAGCCAGTCCCTGGCCTCATTACCCATGCAGACGCAGGCCTCCACATCGACCATGCCCCCCGATTCCTTCAAACCCCACTGTGGGCAGCCTGCGGCCTCCCTCCCATCAAGCTGGCCTAGGCTGAGTGTGGAGGTGACCCGAGGAGACCAGGCAAAGGGTTGGGCCATGTGGCTAGAGGTACCCCACAAAGGGACAGCAGTCCCCGTGCCCTTCCCCTTTTCTCAGACGCTCATAGTGGCCTCTGTTCATGGGAAGGGTGTCCCGGGCCAGCCCCTCTCGGGTCCAGCCCCAGGTGTGCATGTGCACGCACGCACAGAGCCCAGCAGCTGCTGCACCATCTTCTAGGACAAGAAGAGTGGTGACCCCCGGGGCGGCTGTCAGTCACCGTGCTCTAAGGGAATACAAACTCATTAAATGTTTCCCTGCCTTGTTACAGGGACCCGAGTCCCCGAGTCAGGCCTGAGGAGGAGGAGGAGGAGGAGGGAACAAATGTGCAGCTGATCCTTTAAAAGCACATCCTGTATCCCTGACCCCTAGAGAAGAGAGGGGATTATTGAGGGTGGGGATTACCCAAAGAAGGGCCTCCTCATGGGTTCCTGGGAGTCAGGAATCAGGATTTCCAGCTCCTGGAGCACACGGAGCTCCCCAGGGCAGCTACTCTGCAGACAAACCTTTCCCTGCCGAGTCTCCCTCTCTCTCCTTTAGCTGCCTGGGCCTGACTCCCCTTCACGGTGTCGCCTGCATCAGCTGGTTTCTTCAGGGAGAACTAGAGATGCAGTGCTTCCTCCGGCACCTTCCCTGCTTCCAATGCCTTTCTGTCAGAGTCACGGTGCCTCCCTAAGCTTCCACAGTCATAAGCCAACAATACCCACCGGTTAGAGAAGGGCGAGCCTCCGAGATCCTCCAGCCCAGTGGGCAAGCTGCCTCTTGGCTGGACGGCTCCTGGGCTGGACTCAGTGGTGGGGAATTTGGGAGGGAGGGCAGTGGCGTGGACCTGGAGGTACAGGATACTCTGGTGGGTGCAAAGGGTCCACTTCAGCTCAGCCCAGGGAATAGTTCTAAAAAGGGGCCCATCCCTTTGTGAGCCAAACAACCCGCTCCTGAGTGTGGGCAGAGGCCCCGGTGGCACCTCCATTGCCTTTCTCTGGTGGCCAGACTTCTCATTTCACTCCATTTGGGGGAGCAGACCTGCAGTCTGTGGGCTTTGGGCTGGGTCTGCCTCCTGGTGTCCTCTCTGCTGCCTGCCTGAACCCTGACCCGCTATTGCTCGGCCCCAGAACCGGCCTTTCCCTTCCACTTCCCCGACCCCACAAAAGTCCGAGGACTCTTCCGCTTTCCCTTCCACACCCCTTTCCCCTCAGGGTGGGCTAAAAAACCCTGTGCCCCTGCTCATCATCCATAAGGCCCTCCGTCCTCTGTGTCTCTTCCCGCCCTGGAGTCCCACGGGGAGTCATTGATCCGGGGATCGACTGGCTCTCCTCACTGCAAACATTCGCAGGAGCATTAACAAGCCTAAAACCCAATTAGCCTTCAATTACTCAGGCCTCAGCCAGATTTTCTGTGATGGGGACGGGGTGAGGAATGTGTTCGGGCCCTCTGGGGCACTGCCTGGTGGTAGCCCCCCTCCCTTCCCACCCCACAAGCCCTGCTACTCCTGTCCTCCTGTCTGCTCTCTGCCTCGAGCTCTCTCCTGCTCCTGCCTCCATCCTTCCCAGTCTTCACTCCCGCCCTCCCCTCCCTCCACATCCCTCTTTAAAAAAGTAGTATTCTTAAATATTACCAGTACATAACTAATACATGGTTTTTTTTTTTTTAAAAAAAAAACCTCATTGTAAAAACATAATGCAAAAGAATACAAGGTGAGAAGCTAAGTCCCCACCCTGCCTCCTGCCCCATAAATCCCACAGTCAATAATCAGGGGTTCTCTTTCCTTTCAGATATTTGATTCTATACATTTACACATATACACCACATGTAGTTTTAAGTGTTTTTTTTTTTAACATTTAAGATTGGAACGCTACTATTCATATTGTTTAATGACCTGCTCTATTCACTGAACAATACATCAGTTACATCTCTCCACGTCGGCAGACAGAGTTCTTCCTTCTTCCTGGGTGCATAGAAATCCATGGTGTGGCTGCTCCATAATGTACTTGGTCAGTCCTTTCTTGATGGACGCTGAGTTGTTTCTGAGGTCTGGGATGACAAACACTGTAGCAACCCCTCTGTCCTTCCGCGGCTGTGCACAGAGGCCAGCATTGCTGTGGGTCAGTTCAGTTCAGCTGCTCAGTCGTGTCCAACTCTTTGCGACCCCATGAATCACAGCATGCCAGGCCTCCCTGTCCATCACCAACTCCTGGAGTTCACTCAAACTCATGTCCATCGAGTCGGTGATGCCATCCAGCCATCTCATTCTCTGTCGTCCCCTTCTCCTCCCGCCCCCAATCCCTCCCAGCATCAGAGTCTTTTTCAGTGAGTCAACTCGTCACATGAGGTGGCCAAAGTATTGGGGTTTCAGCTTCAGCATCAGTCCTTCCAATGAACACCCAGGACTTATCTCCTTTAAAATGGACTGCTTGGATCTCCTTGCTGTGGATAGACACCCGCAAATGGAACTGTTTGGCTCCCGGCGATGCACATTTAAAACTCTGATCATTACTGCCAAAATGCTCTCCACCTCCAGAGCCTCCAAGATTGTGCCAATTTGTACTCTCAATTCTCCATTTCCCCTGCTCTCATCAACACTGGGTATTATCTTTAAAAAATTATCTTTCAACCAAATAGGCAAAATGACATCCTGTGACTTAATTTGTACTTCTCTTCTTCCCGTCAACTATTTCCCTCACCTCTCCTTTGCTTGCATGTCTCCCTCTTTCCTCTTCCTCCATCCCATCCCTCCTGCCTTTCCTCTCTTTCTCTCTCTGCTCCCCACTCCCATCAGCTCCTCTTTTTTCTTCACCTCCTACTTCCCTTCCCCTCCTTTCCTTTCTCTTCCCCATTATCTTCTCATCCCTTCGCCTTCTCCCTCTCCTTCTCCCTCCTCCCCTGGGTACCACAGTCCTGGGGGGAGGGGTATCCAGAGAAGCTATTAACTCTGCCCCCCTAATACTCTGAGTCCCACTCGCCTCTTAACACCTCCTTGAGCCTGGGCCTCTAAGCCCCATCTCACTCGCGTCTCCCTCTAATCACTAAGGCTTATTTCTGATTTTCTGAAGTGACAAGGAGCTGGGTTTGGGGGAGGGAGGGCTGTCAGCCAGCATCCTCCAGGATTGAGGGAGGGAAGATGCAGGGAGGGAAGCCTGGCTCATGGATGTCGCCGTGGAGACTCCAGCTAGGCCCTCCTCACTCTAGAGGCCCAGATCCTCCAGCCCCTCTGCCTTGGCTTACACGGTGCATATACTTCCACCCTCAGGGTGTTCTTTCAGGCTATTTCCTCTAGTTTCTCTTGTGACAAGGAAAGTGACTCCCACTTTACTCCAAGTGAGCTCTGTGGACAGTCTCCGTCCTCCGCGGTGACCCCTTCCCCCTCCCATGCTGCCATCCTCTGCAACCGTCTCCCTCTGCCCTGCCCCCGATCCTGAAGATGGGAAATGCCTTCACAGAGAACACCCCTCATCTCCATCTCTTGCTTCCTTGGAAATCCGGGTCTCCCCTCTCTTGCCCCAAAGCCACCCTTCCAAAAGCTCAGTGAATCGGCATAAATTTAATTAAGTATAGCAAGCAAATCTCTTGTCATTATAAAGACATTTAAGGTTTCAAATATGTGCTGAGAGTAGAGGTCTCAAGAGAGGGTGGGATGAGGGAGTCAGAACTGATTTGGGGGAGTTACACTTGAGCCCTCATTCTGGTCCCACCGTGTGACCCTGATGTCTCTGAGCCTTTCCTTATCAGTCTCCTAGAATATCTAAGAGGCCCAGCAGGAGTACTTTGCTCCTGCCTGGGAGTGTTCTCCCTGCACTAATTTAATTACGTGGCCTAACTGGGCCCAGGCTGGGGAGGTGGTTAATGGCAGCTGCAGAGACAGTGGGTAATCAAGAATTAATTAAGCGTTTCTGGAGATTCCCCTGTGTCTGGGCCAGGGATTCCTGGGAGCTTGGCTAAGGCTGGGCAGGGTGCGGGAAACCCCTCCAGCTTCCCTCATGCCTTTGCCCCTGCCTCCTTAGGAGTGGGGGAAGCAGCAGGCCCCAGCTCCAAAAAGTCTCTGGGTGCAGGGCTGCCCACCTAGGCAGTCTCTGATCAGTGAGACAGAGAAGCACTCAGGGGTCAGCTCAAATCAGCAAGTCCAGGAGCCAGCAGTGGGGTGGGCTGGGTGGAGCTGGACAGGTGTCTAAGCAAGAGGGTCTAGACATTCCTGTTAAGGGCTCAGCCTGTGTTGAGGTTGGGGCTTAGTCTAGGCTGGGCAGGTGGAAAAGGAAAGGGGAGACTTCAGTCTCTGGGCACTGGAGTCTGGTAGCCTGAGTTGCAGGCGTAGCTTTACTACTTGGTAAGGGCTGCTGCTCTGCCCCATGGCCTGTCCCCCAGCTCTTCACAGAGCAGCTTCCTCCCTAGCACTCAGGTTCCAGAGCACACATCAACAGCTCAAGAAGCCTTCCTTGACCGCTCAGGTCAATTTGCCTGTCCAGGCCCCAGTTACTGTCACACCACTTCGCCTTATTTTCTGTGCATGTTATTTCTTACGTGCTCACCCGCCTTCTTCACTGGAATAGGGCGCATGTGCCTGAGAGCCGGGTCAGTGAGGCTCACAGCTGGGTCCCAGCACCTAGCACAGCGCGGCCCCTAGAAGGTGTTCCCAGACGGAAGCGATCTTTCTGAACCTGTGTCCTCACCTGTCATTTGTTGGGGGAGGGTGTGGGCTATTCACACTGCAGGCTTTCAGGTCATGAGCGGGGGTTTAAAGTCCGGACTCGGGGAGCGCTGAGTACCGAGCCGGCCCATAGCTCGCCGCCGGCCGCCGAGGGTCTTCACGACGTGATCCACCTCGTCGGCGTCGCCGCCGCCGCCCTCGTCCTCACGGGCGGATTTCCTGCCCCGCCTCCCGGCTCCGGGCCCGGCCGGCCGCGGGGAGGACGGCGCCCGCCGGGGCAGGGGCCTCGCCGGGCCAGGCCGGCCGACCCGCCGCGGGCCCCGCTCCTTCCCAGGCGCCCCCGCGCCGCCGGCGCTTTGAAGTCCCCAATCCGGCAAATAGAGTCAATCAATTATGAAGGGAACAATCTGGCGGCCCCTCGGGGAGCGGCGGCCGAGCGATCCCGGGGGATTAGGCCGCAAATCGCGCTGAGCCTCCCTAAGTGACAGCGAGAGAATCGCGCGCGGCGGCGGCGGCGGCGGGAGCGGGAGGGAGCGCGGCCGCTAACCCGATTATGCAGATCCGCGGGGGGCGCGGATTAGGCCGCGGGGGCGGCTTCGCCCTAAGCGGCTCGGGGATTTGGGAAAAGTTTACTCGCGAGGAGGGGGCGGGGCCTCCCCGGGGCGGGCGGGCTGCCCACCGCGCCCAGCTGGGTGACCGAGGCCGCCGGCCGCAGAGGAGCCCGAGGTGGGGCCGCGCCCGAGACGCGGCACCTTTCCAGGCACACGCTCACACACTATCACACACACACAAAGAGTTACACACGATAATCCTACGTACACAAGCCCACAAACACACACACACACAGGGTGTGTTTCCCAAGCTGCAAAACACGGGAGCACACACAGAGGCGTGTACACAGGCACATCTAGGCTCGGCATCACATGTAAGCCAAGCCTACGACCGTTCACACACTGAGGCAACACTGGCTCACAGTCACACGAGCGTTCACATGCACACTTGCAGACACAGGCAGCCCCTTTACCGTTTACAGACACACCATCCCGCATTCAGACTTGGTGCCTCGCAGCCGCTCCAGCAGAAACCGGCCTGGCATAGGTGGAGATGCGGCTGCACACTGGGCTCTGCAGACGCCTGGTCCGGGTGCACAGCTCCTGCCTGCACTCTCTCACAGACCTTCCTGCCTTCCTCCCTGGAAGGACCCCAGGGACAAGTGTGTGCCAGTGTCTGTGAGTGTGTGTGTGTTGTTGAGTATGAGCCTGCCAGCGTGGCCCATATCTCTATCTCTCCTCCTGGGCTTCTGTGATAGAGTGGAAGGGACTGAGGAATGAAGCTGGGCTGGAAAATAAGCTGAGACCTCTTGGTGATTCTGGCTGGGGGTCCTCTCTGCGGGGCTGGGAGTCAGAGACTTTCCTCACCAGGTCTCTGGGCCCACTGCTTCCCTTAGGTGTGGTCAGGGAGGAGGCTGAGGAAAGAGGGCTAGGATTCCTGTTGACCTCTAGGAAAAGGGCACAGAGTCTAGCTCCAAGACAAACAAGCTGTCAGGAATGTCTTGGCCACTTTTCATCTGTAAAATGTTCACTGTGTATGACTGGAGTGTGTCCAGGGAGCGCACATGCTTTCATACTCAGTGTATGCCCATGGTAACATGCATGCTTTTGTGGTTGCTGATATCCCTAGCCTCACACCCTTCACACGAACATCACAGCCATACACAACAACTGAGGGCCCACAGTGACACAGTCAGGCACTTATCCTGGACACACAAAACGACCATGGACATCACACACAAGCACACCACGCCTCTGAGAGAGGCCAGTCCCGTGCTTTGGCAGACAGTGAGTACTGCCAAGGTGGCAGAGGGCAATTGCTGTGGCATGGAGGATATCTTACCCTATGCCCTAGGCAGTGATAGAGTGACCCTGTGGCTGACTCGATCAATGGGGAAGTGGGGTCAGGGTTAATGAGTCTTTAGCAAACATTTAGCTGCTGCCTCCAGGCCCTGTGCTGTGTGCATATGTGTGCCTGTGTCCATCACACACACCACTGTTGTCACTGTCAAGAGGATATGTGTGAGTGTGTGTGTGTGAGAGAGAGAGAGAATTACTTTCAAAATCTGGGATCCACCTTAGGTGGTCTGGGCTGACCCCTGGATCCTGGGCAATGGGGGAAGGGGGGTTCTACGGTGGGATGAAGATGTGCTCTGGTATCTCAGGCTGCTGGGCACGGTAGAGGAGAGTCCCCTCCTTGTATAACCATAGCCACATCCTGATGCTGTCTAGGCTTGGTTCTCTCGTTGACCTTCGAAGCTCCAGCCTCTCTGGTCCGGAAACCCCTGGAGGTGAAGCTGGAGGAATCAGACCATCAAGAAGAAATTCTCTTGGGTATTCCCAACCTACCAGATGGGACCCTCCAGTTGGCCTGGCCCCTCACACCCATAGAGGTATGAGGGTCCTGAGTTCATACTCAGAGAGGATTCCTCTGGCTGCCAATGGAGCAGATTTGATTAGCTGGCCGCAGGGAGGGCTGAGTCACAGTTAATCAGCAGCCAGGCTATGGGGAAGGAAATGGAAACCCACTCCAGTGTTCTTGCCTGGAGAGTCCCACGGACAGAGGAGCCTGATGGGCTACAGTCCATGGGGTCACAAAGAGTCGGACATGACTGGCACACAGCACAGACTACAGGGAGAGGCCACCTCAGGGGTACACCCTGGAGAGGGGAGGAGGCCTGCAGGATTAAAGGGAATGAAGATGGGAAAAGCACCCACCTTGACACATCCAGGGGTCCTCCAGATTTGGGCTCAGTGGCATCTCAGTGGTCCTTAGCTGAGTCAGGCCCTCCTTCTCCCCAGCCTGCCCTGATCCAAATCCTGTTGCGCTGCTGCTGCTGCTGCTAAGTCACTGCAGTCGTGTCCGACTCTGTGTGACCCCATAGACGGAAGCCCACCAGGCTCCCCCGTCCCTAGGATTCTCCAGGCTACTCAACAGATAAATATCCTTGGGGGAGGTACTTCACCTCTGTATGCCTCAGGCCCCATCTTTAAAATGGGGACAGAATGACCCTTCCTCCTAGGATCTATATAAAGGAGATGTAAAGCATGTGGCAGAGTGGCTAGCAGAGTGTAGGTGCTCAAGCTGTGGGAACTTCTACTATTGTTATTATTATAATTAGTTTAGAAGAGGCAGACCGCATAAAAAATCCAGCAGCCAATGAAATCTCGCATCCCTCCTCCAAAGGAGGGAGGCTGGGGAGAAGGGGGACCCCTTGGGACCCACTACAATTTCCCTCCCCCATTCAGGTTTATTACCTAGGAGAGCACAGAGAGTCTGGGCAGTCTGCCCTTAGGGGAGGGGAGCACAAACCCCCTCCCTCGAGGCCCCAAGTACATGTATATGAGGAGTGAGTGGGGAGAGGGAGACCAATCTGAAGTGACTCAGCGGCTCAGTTGTTTCAGGCCAGAAGCCATTACCTTCCTGGAGAGAGAAGCCCATGGCCCATCTGAGGCTGGGGGCAGGGGCAAGTGGGATAAAGATTGGACTGAGACCCCATTTCTGCCTGGGGCCTCCTAGATATCTTTTCTCTGATCAGGTGAAGAGACAAAGTCCAACTCACTCTTCTCCAGTTTGGGCATGTTCCACGCTGGCCCTGGGGGTGAAGGTGTGGACCAGCAAAAAGGAAGGGGTCCCTGCCCACAGTGCCTTGATAATTGATTGCACCTACTGTGTGCAAGTCCCCCAAGCATCTCATGTTTACTTTGTACCCTCAACACAGCTGGAAACCAGCAGGGATCTTTTCAAGAAAGGCATCCAATTATCTAGCCTGGGGGGCAAGACTTGGCGGCAGGAATCAGAGGATTTCCATATAGGGATAGCAGGGGCGGCCAACCAGAGGGAAGGGGGTCACTCAGGACACTGCCTGCTGAGTCTGCACTGCGAGTGTGCTGTTTTAGGAAGATTGCTTGTCTGTGTGGGGTGACTCAGTGCTGATGATTGAGGAGAGTGCTAAAACGTCAAGCTCAGGGAAAGTATTCATCTACCAGATTCCACAGGCCTGGAGCCCACTTGAGCTCAATGTGGCAATCTCTTAATCACCCACAAGGTGGTAAAGGGGGACAGAGATAGGTCTAAACCATGGGCTTGGGCTGTGTGCCCAAGGAATGGGGTAGTGTCCAGCAGATTCTTTCATACCTGTATCCAGAACATCCTGGGAAGGCCCTCTTTAATAGGAGCCTCCCCGACCTTTTCCAGGTGCTATGGACCCTCTGAGTAGGGCCTGAAGAGGTGCTTCTGCAGACTGATGCCCTGAGCCCTGCCCCATGTCATGCCCTCCCAGCTCCTACCCACTGTCTCTGCCGCGCCTGGTCTCTCTTTTTCTCAGGGGTCTCCCTGTGTCTGACTATCTATCTATCCGTCTCTGTGACTCTGTCTCTGGTTTGTCTATCTCTCTGAATCTTGATGGTTCTCATTCTGTGTCTCTCTGTCTCCAGGGCTTGTCTCTCACCCTGGACAAGCCTCTCTGATGTCTTCATGCTCAGATTTGAAGGCCATGGGAGCTTCAGAACTGGGTGGAGAGATGAAACTGGCCTGTGCCTAGGCGGGAGACAGGGTGTCCTCGAGGCTCAGTGGCCTGCTCAGTCCCCTCTTGGATTCTGTCTGCATCAGGCTGCGGCTGCTGCTAAGTCATGTCAGTCGTGTCCGACTCTGTGCGACCCCATAGACGGCAGCCCACCAGGCTCCCCCGTCCCTGGGATTCTCCAGGCAAGAACACTGGAGTGGGTTGCCATTTCCTTCTCCAAGGCATGAAAGTGAAAAGTGAAAGTGAAGTCGCTCAGTCGTGTCTGACTCTTAGCGACCCCATGGACTGTAGCCCACCAGGTTCCTCCGTCCATGGGATTCTCCAGGCAAGAGTAGTGGAGTGGGTTGCCATTGCCTTCTCCAGGCTAGGGGCACTCAAAGGAAAGCTTTCAAAGGCCTACCTCCCCCTTACGACTATTTCAAATGCAGGGCATTGTCTATTTTTCAAACAGGTAGCCGGCCTCTCAGGACCCTCTCACCTCTCTTTCCCTCCATTTTACCCCATGAAAAGCAGGAGAGATGGTTTTTGGAGACAAATAAACCCAGATTCAAGTTCTAGGCCTATTAACAAATTCTATGATGATGGGTAAGTTATTTAATGTCTCCTCACCAGGGACATCCTCCTTATCTCTCTGGACTATTCCCGTTTCTGTTCCGTCGCTCAGTCGTGTCCGACTCTTTGCAACCCCGTGGACTGTAGCCTACCAGGCTTCTCCATCTATGGGATTCTCCAGGCAAGAATACTGGAGTGGGTTACTGTTTCCTTCTCCAGGGGATCTTCCCGACCCAGGGATCGAACCCAGGTCTCCCGCATTGGAGGCAGACGCTTTAACCTCTGAGCCACTGGACTATAGTTAAGATAAAATGAGATCATGACTATACATCTGACTCCAGAACAATTGTATCATGCCATTTATTTGTTTACAGAGCCCAACACAGACCTAGGTCCATAGGAGTGTTGTTAAATTAATACAGATTTCTCTTTTGTTCATTTCCTTTCTTTCCTTCTGATTCCATTTCCTTCTGTCTTTCTCTGACTCCACACTTGGGGAGGATGGATCATAAGAGCTGCTTGAGCACTCTGTGTATACTCTGCATTGACCTTGGCTCTGCAGATGGTGACAGACTCTGTAAACCAGGAGATCTAAATGTGGGGTTTGGCTCAACAAATAAGGATGTTGTTGTTGTTCAGTTGCTCAGCTGCATCCAACTCCCTGTGACCCCATGGACTGCAGCATGCCAGGCTTCCCTGTCCTTCACTATCTCCTGGAGTTTGCTCAGATTCTTGTCCGTTGAGTCAATGATGCTATCTAACTGTCACACCCTCTGCTGTCCCCTTCTTTTGCCTTCAATCTTTCCCAGCCATCAGGGTCTTCTCCAATGAGTCAGTTATTTGCAACAGGTGGCCAATGTATTGGAGCTTCAACTTCATCCATCAGTCCCAATGAATACTCAGGGTTAATTTTCTTTAGGATGGACTGCTTTGATCTTGCAGTCCATGGGACTCTCAAGAGCCTTCTCCAGCACCACAATTTGAAAGCATCAATTCTTCAGCACTCAGCCTTCTTTATGGTCCAACTCTCACATCACATGACTACTGGAAAAACTATAGCTTTGACTATATGGACCTTTGTCAGCAAAGTAATGTCTTTGCTTTTTAAAACACTATCTAGGTTTGTCACAGCTTTCCTTCCAAGGAGCAAGGTTCTTTTAATTTCACGGCTGCAGGCACTGTCCATAGCGATTTTGGAGCCCAAGAAAATAAAATCTGTCACTGCTTCCACTTTTTACCCTTCTATTTGCCATGAAGTGATGGGACCGAAGGGGCTTCCCAGATGTCACTATCAGTAAAGAAACACGGGTTTGATCCCTGGGTCGGGAAGATCCCCTGGAGGAAGGCATGGCAACCCACCCCAGTATTCTTGCCTGGAGAATCCCATGGACAGAGGAGCCTGGCAAACTGCAGTCCATGGAATCACAAGAGTTGGACATGAGGGAAGCAACTTAACATGCATGCACAATGGGACCTGATGCCATGATCCTAGTTTTTTGAATACTGAATTTTAAGCCAGCTTTTTCACTCTCTCACCTTCATCAAGAGGCTCTTTAGTTCATCTTCACTTTTTGCCATTAGACTGGTATCATCTGCATATCTGAAATCATTGATATTTCTTCCTGCCATCTTGATTTTGGCTTGTGATTCTCCACCCTGGCATATCATATGGTGTACTCTGCATATAAGTTAAATGAACAGGGTGACAATATACAGCTTTGTCATACTTTCCCAATTTGGAACCAGTTGTTCCATGTAAGGCTCTAACTGTTGCTTTTTGACCCACATACGAGTTTCTCAGGGGATAGGTAAGGTGGTCTGGTATTCTCATCTCTTGAAGAATTTTCTATAGTCTGTTGTGATCCACACAGTCAAAGGCTTTACTGTAGTCAATGAAACAGAAGTAGATATTTTTTATGGAATTCCCTGCTTTCTTTATGATCCAATGAATGTTGGCAATTTGATCATGGTTCCTCTGTCTTTTCTAAACCCAGCTTGTACATCTGGAAGTTCTCCATTCACATACTGCTGAAGCCTGTCTTAAAGGCTACCTTAGCACTACCTTGCTAGCATGTGAAGTGACAGCAACTGTGCTGTAGTTTGAGCATTCTTTGGCATTGCTTTTCTTTGAGATTGGAATGAAAACTGACCTTTTCCAGTTCTGTGGCCATTGCTGAGTTTTCCAAATTTGCTGACATACTGAGTGCAGCACTTCAACAGCATTATCTTTTAGGATTTTAAATAGCTCAGCTGGAATTCCATCACCTCCACTATCTTTGTAGTAATGCTTCCCAAAGCCCACTTGACTTCACACTCCAGGATGTCTGGCTTTAGGTGAGTGACCATACCATCATGGTTATCCTGGTCGTTAAGACCTTTGTTGTATTGTTCTTCTGTGTATTCTTGTATTTTTAATCTCTTCTGTTTCTGTTAGGTCCTTTATTGTGCCCATCCTTGCATGAAATATTCCCTGTTATCTCCAGTTTTCTTGAAAAGATCTCTAGTCTTTCCCACTCTGCTGTTTTCCTCTACTGCTTTGCATTGTTCATTTAAGAAGGCTTTCTTATCTCTCCTTGCTATTCTCTGAAATTCTGGATTCAGTTGGGTATATCTTTCCCTTTATCTCTTGCTTTTCACTTCTATTCTTTCCTCAACTATTTGTAAAGCCTCCTCAGACAACCATTCTGCCTTCTTGCATTTCTTTTTCTTTAGGATGGTTTTGGTCACTGCCTCCTGTACAATGTTATGAACCTCCGCTCATAGTTCTTCAGGCACTCTGTCTACCAGATCTAATCCCTTGAATCTATTCATCACCTCCACTGTATAATCATAAAGGATTTGATTTAGGTCATACATGAATGGGCTAGTGGTTTTCCCTACTTTCTTCAATTTAGTTTGAATTTCACAATAAGGAGCCCATAACGTGAGCCACAGTCAGCTCCAGGTGTTGTCTTTGCTGACTGTATAGAGCTTTTCCATCTTCAGCTGCAAACAATATAATCAATCTGGTTTTGGTATTGACCATTTGGTGATATCCATGTGTACAGCTGTCTCTTGGGTTATTGGAAAATGGTGTTTGCTATGACCAATGTTTTCTCTTGACAAACCTCTGTTAGCCTTTGCCCTGCTTCATTTTGTTCTCCAAGACCAAACTTGCCTGTTACTTCAGGTATCTCTTGACTTGCTACTTTTGCATTCCAATCCCCTATGATGAAAAGTAAGTACATTATTTTTTTTTTTTTGGTGTTAGTTCTAAAAGATCTTGTAGGTTTTCATCAGTCTGTCAGTCAGTTCAGTCGCTCAGTCATGTCCGACTCTTTGCGACCCCATGTAGGTTTTCATAGAACTGGTCAACTTCAGCTTCTTCAGCATCAGTGGTTTGGCACAGACTTGGATTACTGTGATGCTGAATGGTTTGCCTCGGAAACGAAGAGAGATCCTTCTGTCGTTTTTGAGATTGCACCCCAGTACTACATTTCAGACTCTTTTGTTAAATATGAGGGCTACTCCATTTCTTCCAAAGGATTCTTGTCCACAGTAGTAGATACAATGGTCATCTGAATTAAATTCGCCCATTCCCATTCATTTTAGTTCACTGATTCCAAAGATGTCTATGTTCACTCTTGTCATCCCCTGCTTGATCACATCCAGTTTACCTTGATTCATGAACCTAACATTCCAGGTTCCTATGCAAAATTGTTTTTTACAGCATTGGACTTTATTTTCACCACCAGACACATCCACAATGGAACATCATTTCTGCTTTGGCCCAGCTTCTTCATTCTTTCTGGTGCTATTAGTAATTGCCCTCTGCTCTTCCCCATAGGGGCATATTGAACACCTTCTGACCTTGGGGTTTCATCTTCTGGTGTCATATCTTTTTGCCTTTTCATACTGTTCATGGGGTCCTTGTGGCAAGAATGATGGAGTGGTTTGCCATTCCCTCCTCCAGTGGACTATGTTTTGTCAGAACTCTCATGACCCATCTGTCTTGCAGGGTGGCCCTGTAAGGCATGACTCATAGCTTCATTGAATTATGCAAGCCCCTTCTCCACGACAAGGCTCTGATCCATGAAGGGGAAATAAGATGGTCTTTATGAATTCTTGAACTCTAAAACCAGTAACATACCTTGCAAATTATGATGGGATCTGTAACAGTGACACTCTCAGGAATCAGTGATGGGATGTGCTCTGCAAATGGTGATGAGCTCTGCAAACACTGATGAACTTGGCACATAATTAAGGCTCTGCAAATAGTGATAGGCTCAGCAAATAATCGGAGAAGGCAATGGCAAGCCACTCCAGTACTCTTGCCTAGAAAATCCCATGGATGGAGCAGCCTGGTGGGCTGCAGTCCGTGGGGACGCTAAGGGTCGGACACGACTGAACGACTTCACTTTCATTTTTCACTTTCACACATTGGAGAAGGAAATGGCAACCCACTGCAGTGTTCTTGCTTGGAGAATCCCAGGGACGGGGGAGCCTGGTGGGCTTCCATCTATGGGGTCACACAGAGTCGGACACGACTGAAGTGACTTAGCAGCAGCAGCAGCAAATAATAATGGGCCTTGTAAATAGGGATAGGCTCAGGGAATGGTGGTGGGAGTGGCGACTTGTGAAGGGCCCTGGAAAAATGACAGACTGGTTTTTATCAGTAACTTGAGGGAACTTGTGTGTCCCTAAGGGCTTCCCTGGTAGCTCAGTGGTAAAGAATCTGCCTGCAATGCAGGAGACACAGGAGATATGGGTTTGATCCCTGGGTCGGGAAGATCCCCTGTAGGAGGGAATGGCAACCCACTCCAGTATTTTTGCTGGAAAAGTCCCATGGACAGAGGAACCTGGCAGGCTACAGTCCATGGAGTCACAAAGAGTCGGATATGACTGAGCACACATGCATGCACCTGTATCCCTAAAGAGCAAGGCTGTCTCAGGACCATGGACAGCAAGATCCTTCCTCCCCTTCCAGCCCCAAGGGGAGTTCATCTGTCCATTTATTCATGGGTATTGGGTGTGTGTTGTGGCGTGGAGGTGAGAGGTGGAGGATGTACTGGAGAAGAAATGTGACAAGGAGAGGAATGCGGCTGTGTCCCCCGCTCACTTCCAGTGTTTCAGTAGGTTGAGAAGACAGACTTCTAAGTAGCCTAATGGGGTGGGGGTTGTGCCTGTGTAGATAAATCTGTTCTCAGCCCACCTATTTGTGAGGTAGAAGGTGTCTTTTAACATCAAAGGCTCTCAGAATGCTAAAAGGGTTTTTAAACCATACTGGGCCTCCTGGCAGAGATCAAATTGCCAACATCCGCTGGATCATGGAGAAAGCAAGAGAGTTCCAGAAAAACATCTATTTCTGCTTCATTGACTATGCCAAAGCCTTTGACTGTGTGGATCACAATAAACTGTGGAACATTCTGAAAGACGTGGGAATACCAGACCACTTGACCTGCCTCTTGAGAAACCTGTATGCAGGTCAGGAAGCAACAGTCAGAACTGTACATGGAACAACAGATGGGTTCCAAATAGGAAAAGGAGTACGTCAAGGTTGTATATTGTCACCCTGCTTATTTAACTTATATGCAGAGTACATCATGAGGAACGCTGGGCTGGAAGAAGCACAAGCTGGAATCAAGATTGCTGGGAGAAATATCAATAACCTCAGATATGCAGATGACACTACCCTTATGGCAGAAAGTGAAGAGGAACTCAAAAGCCTCTTGATGAAAGTGAAAGAGGAGAGTGAAAAGGTTGGCTTGAAGCTCAACATTCAGAAAACGAAGATCATGGCATCTGGTCCCATCACTTCATGGGAAATAGATGGAAAAACAGTGGAAACAGTGTCAGACTTTATTTTTTTGGGCTCCAAAATCACTGCAGATGCTGATTGCAGCCAGGAAATTAAAAGACGCTTACTCCTTGGAAGGAAAGTTATGACCAACCTTGATAATATATTAAAAAGCAGAGACATTACTTTGCCAACCAAGGTCCGTCTAGTCAAGGCTATGGTTTTTCCCGTGGTCATGTATGGATGTGAGCATTGGACTGTGAAGAAAGCTGATCGCCGAAGAATTGATGCTTTTGAACTGTGGTGCTGGAGAAGACTCTTGAGAGTCCCTTGTACTGCAAGGAGATCCAACCAGTCCATTCTAAAGGAGATCAATCCTGGGTGTTCATTGGAGGGACTGATGCTAAAGCTGAAACTGCAATACTTTGGCCACCTCATGCGACGAGTTGACTCACTGGAAAAGACTCTGATGCTGGGAAAGGTTGGGGGTGGGAGGAGAAGGGGATGACAGAGAATGAGATGGCTGGATGGCATCACCGACTCTATGGACATGAGTTTGAGTGAACTCCAGGAGTTGGTGATGGACAGCGAGACCTGGCGTGCTGTGATTCATGGGGTCGCAGAGAGTCGGACAAGACTGAGCGACTGAAATGAACTGAACTGAACTGAACTGGGCCTCCTGGGGGAACTGAGAAGTCAGCATTGCAAAACACATCTTGCAGGCTCCAGCCAACCTTAAATTCTAGCTGGCACCTGAATAGCTTTGTCGCAATTTAAATTTCTTTGTCCTTTCAACATCTGACCACATGAACATATCTGTATCACTGGGAACACTCACAGCTCTTAGGGCATAGAGCCTGGGGAGGACAGAAGAAAGAATGGATCCTGGGTAGGCTGTGCATAACAGGGCTGAGAAGCTGGTGGTGGTTCAGATTGGCATAGAGTTGATCATGGAGATGGAGACGATCATGGAGGGAGTGGTGGTGGTGGTACTAATGTGCTAAGAGAGGACGGAAAGAGCTAGGGTGCTGATAATGAGGGAGGTGATAGGGAAGCATTGGCAGCAGTCAAAAGGTGGCAATACCATAGGTAAAGAAGCAGGCCCTAGTGGGAGACAGCTTGGCAAAGCAGATCAGAACTCGGCCTGGATTTGACTTCTGCTTCTGACATTTGTGAACCGTGTGGGCTTAGGCAAGTTATTTTATAACTTTTCTGTGGTTCAGTTTCCTCATCTGATAATAATAGTGTCTACCTCATAGAGTTGTGGTAAGGATGAAATGAGTTAATATATGTAAAGTACTTAGAACAGTGCCTGGAACCTGGTGAATACTATGTACGTGATAGCTGCTGCTACTATTAAGGTAGGCAGTGGGGGTGGGGAAGATGAGCATGGAGATGTTGGTAATAAAATTGATCATGGTGAGAACAGGAATTATAATAACAACAACACAGAGTGTTATGGGCCCTGCGCTAGTCTAAGTTCTTGGTGTGTAGTAACTTGTTTAATCATTTTAACCCAATGAGCCAGCTAATATTATGCCCATTTTAAAGATGATGAAGGTAACGCAGCTAGTAATTGGAGGAGCTCCAGAGTCTGTGCACTTAGCCACTTGCTGAGCGGCATCAGTGATGGGGTTGGGGACAGAGAGAGTGAGGCTGTGTACTGTGGGGGGTGGTAATGGGGCGGGGGCTGCGCAGTGGTGGTGCTGGAGGAGTGCAGGGGCAGCGATGCCCTCTACAAGAACATCCACTAGCCAAGCTCCCAGCAGGGCTTTTGGCTCCTGAGAGGAGGCCCTGGCAGGTTTCCTTGGTGCTGGGCGTGTCTGTGTATATGTGCGTGGGTGGGTGGGTGTGTGGGTATGTTCTTAGCCTTTTGTATGGCTCCGCCTTGAAAGCAGGTGGCATAGCAAGGATCCCCCTCCCCGCCTTTCCTTCAGCATCAGAGATTTTGGGTCCCAGGCAGAGAAACGGGATGGGAGTAGGCTGACTCTCCAGGCACCATGCGGCAAAGCGGTGGGCTGGGCTTCCGGTTTGTCCTCCACCCGCTTCCCGGGATTGGCGTCCTCTGACCCCACCACTGCCCAGACCTCAAGCTGCCTGCCAAGGGCCAGGCCTGCGCTAATGCAGCAGACAGCGGCCGAAGCAAGCTGCCCAGCCCATCACCGGACTCTCTCTGGCCTGCCTCCCACACTCGCTGCCTGCGCTGAGGGGGGAAGCCTTAATAGAGAATCCGCCTCTGCGCCGCCGCTCCCGCCCGCCAGCCGGTCCCTATTATCAGCACCATCAACGGCGGCAAATGACACTCTCGGAATCTTGACTCCAATCTGATGCCTGGTCCCCGGGGCCGCGGAGAGGCGCAGGCCAGCCAGGCTGGGGGGCTGGGGAGGGGCTGCTCGGTAATAGGATGTGGCCGAGGATAGTCTATTAGCAGCCGGCGACTGCTGATGAGGCCCCCTCCCCAGCCCCTTGGCACACTCATCCCCCACCTAGTCAGGCAGAGCAGGAGGCTTGTTGGAGGTGGGGGAGCTCTCGGAGGGGGTGGCTTCAGGGGTTGGGTTGGGCCATCTTTAAGCTCGGACTCCAGGCTCCCTGGGTGAGCCTGGGGGTCAAGGGAGGGAAGTTGGAGAAATGAGGCCACTCAGACTCTTCTGACTGTGAGCTGGGGAGGAAGAGGATTGGGGAGCAAGGGGTTCCTACTGAGGGTGGGTGACTTTTCCCATTCCTATCCAGAATGTCGGGGGCTCCAGGACTGGAAGGATTTCTCAAGAGCATCCCATCCAGCCTCCTTCTCCAGCCTCTTCTTGAACTCTCTGAGACACGGGAAGCTCAGCACTATCCTGGCCATCTCATTGCTTTGTGCTTCCTCATCTGGGGTCCTGAGTAGCTGTTCTTGGTACCAGAGCCCTGAGAACCCTCAGGGGCATTCACCTTATGACCAAGACAACCTCACAGGACTTGGGGGGGTGGGTCTCAAGTCTGCTTCCCCAGGACCTTACCCCTCCTTATGGCCACAGATCTTTTGGCTTCTGTGAAGTGCATGTCTGGAAAGGTTCCAAGAGGCTGGGGAGCAGATGGATGAACCCACCACAGGGCTCCAGATAGGGCAGGACACCCAGGTCCCAGCCCAGCACATCTGCTGGGTGGCAATAGGAGAGCTACCCACTGCCCACCCTAGCCTGCCTCCCTCCTGCTCCCAAAAGGCCTTTCCTGAGAAAGGGAGATAATGAAGCTGGCTTTTCTCCTTCAGGGGACAGACTGGGTAAGTGCTTTGGGAGGCAGAAATCATGGATTTGGGGTGGGACAATCTGTAAGTATGGTTTCCTTAACAGCACCCCCCCCAACACGCACACAAAACAGAAAGGGTGTGGAGGCAGATGGGGCTGAGAGTAGAGCATGAGTTTGCCCCTTCCCCTCTTTGGGCCTGGCTGTCCCAGATGGGACACTGTGTGTGTGTGTGTGTGTGTGTGTATAGTGGGAGGAGGTGGCGGTGGTGGTGGTGGTCAGAACACAGGGCTCTGTCCTTTCCTGAAGGGGGCCCAGCAGACTGGAAGCCTGAGCACTCTGGACTCCGGCCCAGTGGGACAGGCCTCCCCTCGGGGCTTTGTAACAGAAGAGAGGGGCTGGGCCTGCCTGTGTGAGGACCCCTGGGGCTTGGCTCACAACCACAGTCCCCTAGACCACCCCCAGCTTTGAATTCAATCTGTTCTGCCCACTGCCCCCACTGTGCCCCGCAGTCCAGAGGCTACAGACATCCAAGCTGCCTGCCTTTGCTGAGTGCCCCCCTCAGTGCCCCAGCGGGGGCCTGGCCATCAGTCACAGGGTTGGCTGGACTCAGCGGGCTGGGGTGCACCAGGGCACAGCAGGCGGTGGGCGGCACCGGCTGTGCCCGTGGCCTCCCTGCTGGCCTCATTCACTCTGCACCCTCCCTGCCCCCTTCAGTCTTGCCAGCATCATTGGTGCCCTCACCTGTGCAGACCCTTTGTCCTTCCGTCACCTGTGCCTACCTCACCTGTCCTGTTCACTGTGTCCTCTCACCTGTGCCCTTCTGCTCTGTCGCCTCCCCCCCATCAGATTCCTCTTCCCTGTTCCCCTCCCCTGGGTCACAGTCTTCCCCTTTTTAAGCCAGTTTCCTGTGTTAGTCTCTCCACCCACTTGGCCCCATAGGAGATTAAAAAAGCTAAGACAGCCTGTGAAACTCCATCTCCCCGCCAACTGCTCCTACTTAGGCCAGGCCATCCCCTTTTCCAATCAGCTGCCAGTGGGGAATCCGGACCCCAAGGCGGGACAAGTTCTCTGAGCCAACCAAGGACATCTGGAGGTGGGGGTGAAAGGAGGAGGCCTTGTGTGATTGGGGGTTGGGGTGGGGTCACTTGGCCAGGAAGCACCCTGGGGAGAGGGCGCAGTTCTGGAGGTCTGGCAGCAGGGGGCGCCCAATCCTTTCTCTAGTCAGGCCCCACAGCTGTACCTGCCCATAGGGGTGAGTGCTGAGTACACTGAGGGCTGGAACCCTGGAGGGCCCTCAGCAGAGAGTGAGCTTTGTCCCAGACTGCATTTGGTCTTGTACTGTTTGCATTTTAAAGAAACACTTACCTGTGTCCCACAGTAACCTCTCTATTTGAACTCCCACGAGGGATGAATGAACTTGGCCTTAGACCTCTGGGGAACAGGGAGGTGGGAGAGGTGCTGCCGTTCCTCTGCTGGGGGCTGGCCACCTCCGCTGTCCTCAGCCCTCATGGAGACTGGCATTCCACCTTGTAAACCGTCCCATTTGACGGAGGCAAGGAGTAAAGGGTCTCCCCTTGGCCCCCTTAAGAGCTCTCCCTTCTCACCTATAGGCAGTGTCCTCCCCTCCACTGGATTCCCCTGAATCAGCGGAGGAGGGCACACACCCAAGCCAAGCCCAAGGGACCAGGCCGGACACCCCACGGAGGAGGGGAAGGTTGAGCCTTCACTGTGTGACGGTGTGACCGTGTCTGTGACACACTAATAAAAAGTGAATGCATGTGTGTGCACAGGTGTGTGTACGTGAGAGAGAGGGAGAGAAAGAGAGAAGGTGAAAACAAGGTTTGTTCTGTTCTTTTCTCAGCAAATCTGAGACAGGTGCTAAGGGCACGCCCCCCCAACACACACACACACACAAACACAAACACACATACACATACAAACACACACACAGACACAGACACATACACACACACAAACACACATACACATACAAACACACACACAGACACAGACACATACACACACACACACACAAACATACACACACACACACACACACACACACACGCATACACTTCGGGAAGGGGCTGAGCCTGGGTGTGAGGTCAAAGCAAGTGTGTGACATGGACTCCAATTAGGCAGAGCAGCCCCTTGAGGCCTGCCACCACCTTCCTAGTCCTCAGTGCCCAAAAGCTCACCACCCAAGTTTCTACCTTTAGGAAGGAAGGCACTTCCCCAGGCTTGCATAGCATCACAGTAGTCATGGTTCTGGGATGGGACAACATGGGGGACCCAGAAGTGACTTGGAGACAGACAGTGGCAGGGGACACTTGCTGAGGAAGGTTAAACTTGATGGGGAGGGGGGTCTCAGATAGCACTGTGACCTCGGGCAGGCAGGAGGAAGGGCCTGGTACAGTCATTGCAGGCCCACAAACACCTTTCTGGGCCTCCCATTTTGCTGGGAACTGGAACTGAGATCCTCAGTGTAACGCCCCCCCACCCCCAGCTTGGCCCCAAGCAGGCCATGGGAGGTTGGTAAATATCGTAATCAGATTAGTGAGTGGAGACGGCAGAGGCTATGGTGGGAAAATGCTCTGGGCTAGCCTGGCCCCCACCCCTCTCCTGGGAATCCAACCTTCGTGCCCTGCCCAAGCCCTCCCCTGTGGGCCCCAAAGCCATCTTGGCTCTGCAGTGGCCTCTGCTGGCCTGAGTGATCCCAACTTTCACCTGGCTTTCTGCAGTCTGGTTGAAATTTCTGCATCCTGGGTCTCCTCACCCTGTGGGGCGGAGATGGTACAGCAGAAAGCCCAGCCCTGCTGACACCCCTTCCCCTCCTCTGGGCTTCTTTTCTCAGACAAGTGAACCCAGCAGGACTCCAGCCCCTTCCTCTGGACATGATGATGTGCTTACCTGTGAGGCTGGGATGAAGCATCGGATTCCAGGGTAATCACAGCTGGTGGGGGGCGTGGGTTTAATCAGGGCTGAGTCAGAATCATTCCCCTCCTCAGTCTTCTTCATGAGGAGCTGAGTACAGGTCTGGGCATAAGTGGTGCAGGATGCCTGGCCAGGTGGGATGGAAAGGGGCAGTGATAGCCAGTTATACCCCAGGAACAGTAGGAATGTCAGGTCAGATGGGGAGGGGAGGGGCTGGGAGAACAGGAGCTGGTGCTATGGAGGTTGGAGACAGGACAGGATATGAGAGCTGGAGGGGTAGGAGATTGGAGAATTAAGGATTGGAGGCTGAGAATCTAGAAGAGAGGAGATTGGGAAGCTGCGAGGCTGGGTGTCAGGTGTTGGAACTGGGGTTGAGAAATGAGGAGACAGAAGCCTGGGAGCAAAAGGATTGGGGTCTGAGGATCAGGATATTGGGGGGCTGAGGACTTGAGTTATTGGAGAATTTAGGGACTAAAGGTTAAGAACTGGGGAGTTGGGGGGACTAGAGAATCAGAGTCTCAAAGACGTTGAGATGTTCAGGGCTGAGGCACTAGGGGGCCATGGAGACAAAGGCAGTAGAGAAACATCCTCTCTTAGGCAGGGAGAGGGCTCCGTGGCTGGGTGGGAGACATGCTGAAGGTCCCAGGCCAGGCCCCCTCAGTCTCTAAGTCCGAGCTGGGGCACTGGGGCGGGCAGCGGGCCTCTCCTTTTCGGGCTGTCAGAGCGGGTTAGGCTCCAGGAATTGGTTCTCTGGATCATCTCCTGGGAGCCAGCCCCTCCTGGCAGCTTTGTTTGGCGAAAGCGCGCAGGGATTAGTGGGGCTGCCCCCACACCACCTCCCGGCCGCCAGCTCCTGGCTCTTTCATCCCTGAAGGTCGCTAAAGCCGCAGTGCTTTGAGATTAGGCCCCACAAAGGGGCCCCTTGTGCTCCAGCCAAGCCTTGGGGGCAGGGACAGGAAGGGGTCCCGAGAACTCAGCGCAAACCGAGCCCCTGAGACAAATCCTTCTCTCCCTCCCTGGCGCATCATGAAGGTCTCCCTGGCCAAAGGCCGGAGACCCCTCCCATCTCCCTGCCCTCAGCTCAGAGAATGAGTCTCTGGTGGACCCGGTGAAGGGCATTTCAGGGCAGTTAGAGGTGACTTTCAGGCCTTGCCTGCCTCCCCCAGTACATCAGCATCCACCTGTGGTGGTCTCAGGGTGAGGAGGGCTGGGGGCGCGCAGGGTAGAGGCCAGAGCTGGTCTAGACCACCTGTCCAATGGGGTCATTGAATGCATGAGGAGACCAAAAAGGGCTGGAGAGAGGAAGGGGCGTGTCCCGGGTCACAACACTTTGCTGATCCAGCTGGGTCAGGAATGTGGAGAGCACCCCGTTTCACCCAGGCTAGTGGTCAGCTGGCCTTGATGAGGTGGGAGACAGTTTTTTGCTTCCTGCAGGGAGGAAAAATTAAAAAATGGAGGTTCTAGCATAAAATTCCCAGCTATTAATTTGTCCATATAAGGACACTGAGAAAAACTACCAACTGCTGTTAGAATCATTTCATAAAAGAAAGGATACTTTAGTGTCAAAAGTTGAAAAGATATAATCCCAAATAGAGAGGTTAGAGCCTCCTATTGAATAGATATAGCTTTAGGAACAATGTCCTACAAAATCCTTATTTTCTCTCTTCTTGATGTTTGGGTGAAATGTCTTGGGATTTCTAGACCAGGTGACCCTGCGGGGAGTGCCTGCCACAAGAGGCTGAGATCTTATGTATTCAGATCCCCAAGATCTGGGTCTTCCCACCCCTCATGCCAGGGGTTGGGGGGCATAGTTGTTTCAGGTCTGGCCCTGGGGTGACTGGGGGAAGAGGCCCTGAGATTGGGCTGCTCCTCAGGGGCTCTGCTGAAAGGGCCATCTCTGCCTTGTCCCCCTCATTGCCAAGGAGACACACGAAGAGGAGGGGGAGGGAGAAGGCCTGCCTGTGGGTCGATAGAGGAAAATTTCTTCCTGTCCTCTCGCTCATAAAATGTTTGTGGCCAACATATTGCACAACATTCCCAGAGAGGCCACAAAAGGCAGTGCTGGGCTGGCGGGGTCAAATGGAGCTCACAGAGCCCAGCCCCCTGTTCAGCCTCCCTCCAGGCCAGCCTGTGGGGCTGGGGCTACAGAGGGGCCCGGGGTAATTGGGGTCATGGTGGGCGGGTGTACGGGGTCAGTCTGAGGAACACTCAAGGTGCTAGATAAGTCCCTTGTGAGATAGAGCCCACAGGCTGCCAGGGAGGGAGGAGCTGACAGTATTAGCCAGTGCTTATGTGTTAGTTACCACTTGTTAGTTTCTACACTAAATGTTAACTCATTTAATCCTCACAACAGCCCTAGGGGTAAGTACTAGTATTTTCCTCATTTTATAAGTAAGAAAAAGAAGCATGGAGTTAAGTGACTTGCTCAAGGTCACAGAGCTTGTCAGTGGATGAGGCTGGATTTGAACCCAGATGGCCTGGCTTCAGGGTCCATGCATTTCATTACTGCTCTACTATGGTCCTGAGCAAGGGTTACCTCTGAGTCCCCACCACCACCTGGCCATGCCCTTCCCATATCAGAATGCCCCACAGTTTTTCTAGGATTTGGAGCTGTCGAGAGGTGCTTGTCATTTTGCAGATGCTGGGTAGAATGCAAGTGTCCCCTGGCTAGTCATGGTAGTTAAAAAAATATGTCCACAAATTCTTTGATAACTTCCTCCTTTGAGTGCATGTTGCCTGCTTAGTCTTTCAGTTGTGTCTGACTTTTTGGGACCCCAAGGACTGTAACCTGCCAGGCTCTTCAGTCCATGGAATTTTTCAGGAAAGAGAACTGGAGTGGGTTGCCATTTCCTACTCCAGGGGGATCTTTCCAACCTGGGATTGAATCCATGTCTCTTGCATCTCCTGCACTGGCAGGCAAATTCTTTACCACTGTGCCACCTGGGAAGTGGTGGAGCTTAATTCTACTCTCTTTGAGTATGGGTTGGACATAGTGATGTGCTTATAATGACTAGAATTTAGCAGAAGTGATGAGATGTCACTTTTAAGGTTAGGTTACAAAAGACTACAGCTTCTATTAATTCTCTGACCCTTCTCTCTCTCTCTCTTTTGGATACCAGCCACCATATAAAGAAGCCCAGGCTATCCTGCTGAAGAGCCCACAGGGAGGAGAACTGAGACATCCTAGCAGACAGCCAGCACCAACTGCCAGCCCTATGAATGAGCCATTTTGGAAGAGGACCCTTCAGCCCTAATAAGACTTCAGATGATGTAGCCCTAACCAGTGTAACTGCAACCCGTGAGAGATCCCAGGCCAGATCCCACCCAGCTAAGCTGCTCCTGGTTTCCTGATGCTTAGAAACTATGATATAATCAATATTTGTTTAAGCCACTTAAGTTTAGGGTAATTTGTTTCTCTTCCATTTTTTTTTTTTTTTTGCCATGCCATTCAGCTCATGGGATCTTAATTCCCTGATCAAGGATTGAATCTGGGCCCTGGCAGTGAAAGCGCTGAGTCCTAACCTCATACTGCCAGGGGATTCCCAAGGGGTAATTAGTTATGCAGCCAAAGATAACTGATACACTTGGGCATCCTCATGGTCTGGAATCTCACCATCAGAGCTTCACCCATGGATGGGTTAAGTCACTATCTCCTTCATGTCTTTCCCCAACCCTGAGATGAATAATTACTGGCTGATGCTGATTTACTGATGCAGGGAACAAGCTAAAGGACACCTCCAGTCTGGTTAGGGGGATGCCATTTTGGGAATGGTATGTGGCCACTTCATCATTCTAAACCCACCCAGGCCAGGGGTGGTTACCAATGAGCAGTTTTGACATGACTGATTGACTTCACAGCTTTCCTATATAGTGGCTTCCAGAAAAACCACCCCCTGCTTTGTGTGTGTGTGTGTATGTGTGTGTGTGTGTGAGTTGCTTAGTCATGTCCAACTCTTTTTGACCCCAAGGACTGTAGCCTGCCAGGCTCCTCTGTCCATGGGATTCTCCAGGTAAGAATACTGGAGTGGGTTGCCATTTCCTTCTCTGGGGGATCTTCCTGACAGAGGGATCAAACTCAGGTCTCCTGCACTGGCAGGCAGATTCTTTACCAGCTGAGCTACCAGGGAAGCCCACTCCATGCTTTAATTGACAACAAAGGTGCAGGGCTGTCATGGGGATGAGGACTTGAGGACAGCTGGGCTCTGACAGGATAAGGCCCTGGTTCCACAGATCCCTGACATTCCTGGGCTGTCTCCATTCCTTGCTCAGGAGTTCCCAGAGCTGCATTCATGAGGCTCTCCCTGAGCATCTTCCAACCCCCTCTCCACCCTTGTCTGGCCACTGGTCAGAAGTTAGCACAATGTGACTGCACATCTTAGTGTCATGGTGTGTACGTGTGAGTGTGTGCTGGTGACTCTCTTGTATGCATTTGTGCATGTGTGCATTTGACTTGTGGGTTTCTGGGTAGGAAGGGGTGTGTATGCTGCTGTATTTTAGTGTGTACCTGGGAGACTTTTTGTAAACATGTATGAGAATCAGGAAGACAGATACACTGGGAGTGGGGGCCTGTGCACTTGAGTCTGTGTGCCTGTGTTTGCTGCAATTGGGATGCATGTCTGTGTCTGGCTTTCCACAGGCAGGTACCAGCGCTAGGAGCGTCTAGGCTGTGGTCCTTCAAGGGTTAAGAGAAACAGGCGCCGCCATAACTCTTAATCATAGCTTTGCAAGCTTAGCCAGTGCCCCTGTTGAAAAATGTTTCAAAAAGCAAAATAAATGATCTTTTAGTTACAGAAGTATTGATTTTGCCCACATCTAGTAATAAAGAGCAAGTCACCTGTAGCTAAAACTCTTGTAAAATATATTTTATACTCTAATAGTCTGCAGATAGAGTCACCCGCTGAGCACAGATGACAAATCTCCCCAGCGCGGCCTGCGCCCCCCATATTTCACATCAGGGACGCAGTGGTGGTGCAGGCAGCGACAGAGCTGGGCCTCCCCGCGGGTGAAGGCTTGGCGGCCTGGTTGGCCAAAGAAAAAGAAAAAAGCCAGGTTCCGGGCACAGGGTCCATTCCCCTGCCCCCACTTACACGCTGAGCACCAACCTGGCTCATGGTGGAGGTTCCTGACTACCTGCCCTAAAGAAAGAGCACCCCTCCTAGATCCAGAACCTGCAGAAGCAGCTCCTCCAGACTCGTAAAACAGATCTCTGTCTCTCCTTACTGCTCAGCTGCAGAGGCTGACAGTTTGGGAGCACTGAGGCTGGATCTAACAGAAATGGGAGCAAGGGGCTGGGGGCGCCTTCCTGGTTTGAAGCCCAGTTACCCCAAGTGTGCACAGACACATTCGTACATTCACACAGCTGCCACACACTGGCCTCTCCCAGACCCCCATGTACATACAAAGGGATATACTTAGCCCCCAGTGTAACCATACACAGAGACACCCTCCACACATTCCGAGAGACACACCTAACAGATCCCCACCTGTGCAAGCACACACATGGATACTTGGTTTTGTCCATGTACCCAGACACACACCCAGGAGCTCATCCAGTGTACGTCCAGTCTCCCCACGCAAATCCACCATGTATCTAAAGAACAAGGCTGCTTCCACTCTACCTAGAGCATTCTTTTAAGAAATAGACTTGTCTGAAATGACCACATAGTTACTTCACTTTGGAGATCTGAATGTGTGATTCAGTCCTCTCCCATGTTGTCTGTGTTATCCACTGATAATTCTGGCCCAACACACACCCACTTACACATATAGGTCTCCTTACCCCTCTCTGCAGGTGGGAGGGGAGTTGCTTAGTGAGGGCACCCTGGTCTCTTGGCCTCTATTACTTCCCAGAGCTGTGCAGCCAGGAATGCAGCCCAGGCCTGGGAGGCCACACACTCTGGTTCCAGTCCCTCTTCTGCTCTGACCTGCTGTGTGACTCTCAGCAAGTTTCTGCATCTCTCTGAGCCTCTGTTTGGATGGGACCCAAACTGTTCCCCCCAGCATTCGTGGCCTTCCCTCAGAGGAAGTCCACCAGACTTGTCGCTGGTCAGGGGACTCTTGGAGAAGCCCTAGTGTCCTCCCACTCCATAGCCAACCAGCCGGTCTTGGGCCACCTCACCCCCACAGCATGATTACTATCTAGGGGCAAAAGTGGTCAGAGGAGACTCAAAGGCACAGTAGGAAAACCCCTCCCTGAAAAGCTGGGAATATACGGTTTTCCAGTCCCTGAAGGCAATGGGATGGGTAGAGGAGGTGAGGAGGGTGGAGAGAAGAGGGAGCCTCGGGGAGTGAGAAAGGGAGGAGGTAAGTCAGTACAGGGGGAAAGGCTGAGAGATGGTGGGAAGGGGCCAGGAGCTTGTAGGGGATTTGGGGAGCGGTTGGAGGCAGGAACTGGTGGGAGGAAGGGGGCCCCCAACAGGTAGCGACTCCAGCTAGTGGAAAGGGCCCGGGCCCACGGCAACTATGTGGGTGTTGGGGGGGGCACTTTGGGGTGGTCAGGGATGCCAGGAATACGCAAGGGTATCTTTAGGCCGTGATGGGGCGGTAACCAGTCGGAGGGAGGGAACAGAGCAGGTAGCTACCCCGCGCTGGGGTAGGGGCGGGGGTAGGGCTCTTTAAGCGGCGGCCGCGCTAATAACCTGTCCAGGAGATGGCTCGTGGCAAATTGCTTTGTTAGTCTTGTCAGCGCGGCCGGGGCCGCCGTCAGCGCGCGCCATGGATCAAGATGATGAATCGCCGCGGACCGCGCAGATGCGGGCGGCCTGCGGCCCTGCCCGGGGCTGGGGTGGGAGTGGGACGCGATGGCGGGGGCCGCGGGGGGCTGGGCCGCAGCCATCAGCTCTCGAATTAGCTCTAAGCCGCCCACCACCTAGCCACTGCCCCCGGGGAGAGCCAGCCGTGGGGGCGGGAGCGGGCCAGGATGGGGAGTGGCACCGGCGCCCCCACCCTTCCTCCCCAGCTCCAAGCCGGGGTCAGGCCTCCGACTCCCGGCAGGTCCGGAACGTAGATGGTGAACCTCCGGGAATGAGCGCGAGGCGGCCGGGTCTCCAGTCTCCCGGCCGAGCCTCCGACATCCTGGTCGGGAGTTACCGAAATTCAGGGGTTTCCTCTGCCCGTCTGGGGCGCCCAGAGGGTGGCCGCATCCGCATCTGCCCCCTCCCCTCTGGTGCTGTGAGTGGGGCTTCTCTTTCAGAATGTGTACACTTGCGGGGCGGGGAAGTTGGGGGGTTGGATTTGGCATCGCTACTCTAAACCGAGCCCAGAAAAGGCAGGGCTGGGGTCTGACCTGGAACTTAAGGGGAACCTCGGATCCAGATCTTTGTCCACAGACGTCTGGCACCCCGGGGGTGTCGGAGTTTCCAGGCCTCCCAGAAGCCCTGTGAGCACCCGCTTTTCCAAAGTTCTCAAGTTAACCCATCCCTGGCCTACCCATCACCATTGTCCAGTTTAGGACCATCTCCCGGAACACCCATGCTCATGGCTCACAAAGGCGCAGTCTGCATCCATGTATTACATATTAATATTTAAACATGTACACACATATAGGATTATGTAATGTGACCACAATAATACATGTAACTCACGGGATAATGAACACACAGAAACATACAAGCCTATCCCGAAATGCCCCTGCTGCCTCCCATCCCAAGCCCCTGCACCCCGGGAAAGTCTATTAGGGGCGGGTCCCCAGCCAGTCTGGGACGGTTCCTTTTAAGCCCTTTGAAGGTGTCAGCCACAGCCCTAGGGCGGGTGGGTGGGGAGGATCCAGCAACAGGCTAGAAAGGGAGGCCTTGAATCATTTCCACGTCTTAGCTCCTGTCTAGACGGTGGCACCTTAGGAATCATTTTGGTAAATCAGTAAAACCCACCCACATTGTGGCATGCCGAGCTCTCCATCACCCCAGGCCTCCCCAAGGACACTTTCCCTTTAGCCCTCCTACCCTGTTTTCCTCTCTGATTTTCTGTCCGGGCACAGGCCATCTATTTTTGTGCCTCCCCCCATAGAAAGTGAAAGTGAAAGTGAAGTCGCTCAGTCCTGTCCTACCTGTGGACTGTAGCCTACCAGGCTCCTCCATCCATGGGATTCTCCAGGCAAGAGTACTTGAGTGGGTTGCCATTTCCTTCTCCAGGGGATCTTCCCAACCCAGGGATCGAACCCGGGTCTCCCGCATTGAAGGCGGATGCTTTAACCTCTGAGCCACCAGGGAGCTACTACTCCTCCCCATAAGAGTCCACCATCAACTCAGAGCCCAGTACTGTGTCACAGTGTCTCTGGAAGTGCACAGCGGTGGAGTGTGACTGAACAGCCCATGGTGTCCCTGTGTGTGGAGGCCCAGAGTGTGCCAGGAGACTCCAGGCATACTGGCCACCCCGCCACCACCTCCAGACCTCCAGGACTAGGAGAACTGATACTGGCGAGGGTCTGGGATGGGAGGCAAGCAAGGGATACCCCCACTGGGCTCCGAGTCTGTGTGGCAGACAAGTCCCTTCAGAGAGCAGGCACCTAGGTGAGCCCTGTGACCCACCGGCTGGAGCCTTCCCTAGCCCTCAGCTCACTAGCAGAACCTGTGCTGTCCTCAACAGTCTGCTCCAGGAGTCTGCTGGCCCCACTCCAGGCCCAGGCAGGGGTGGGGTTCTCAGCCCCAACTGTCTGCCCACCAAGCCCTCTCCAGTCTGGAGAGGGGACAAGGGAGAGAATGGGTTGGAGTTGGGTCCCTGGGCAAAGAGAGATGATGCTCTCTCCTGCTGGAAGGGGAGCCCCAGCTGAAACCAGGATTCCTTGCGGGGAGTGAGCTCAGCAACTCCCACCTGCCCCGCCCCCGGTAAGAATGACTGGGGCAGGGAGGACCGCCACATCTGGGTTACTGTGGGAGAGTCTTTGGTGACCCCCTCCCCTTCATTTGTGTGTCTTCAAATGTGACTCTCTATGCGGGCACCTGTATCCAGGTCTTTGAGTGTAAGTGAATGACTGGTGTGCGTTGAGGTTGATCTGTGTGTGTGTGTGTGTGTGTAGGGCAGCCAGGTGGGGGCGCGGTGTCCTTCCCACCACTTCTCCAGCCTGAGAAGCACGCCCCTGGCTGCTGTCCTGATTCCTTAAGCCAAAAAGTCAGCCTGTGGTACCCTTCCTTTCCCTTCCCTTCTCTCTTCTCTACTCTCCCTCACGGGGCCAGATCCCTGAAGGGAAATTAAAAGGTTATTTAAAGCCCCCGCCTCCACCTTTCTTGTCCCTTTAAATGGAGCCTAAACGGTTTTGCTTTGGCAGAAGAAATCTTTTCTGGAGCTTGGGGGTGGGGGTGGGGGATCCTGGTGGGAGAGAAGGGTCTAAGCGGTCTAATCCTCTTACCGCCCCCTCCTCTCCCCTCCCTTCTGAGGCCCACCGCTCCCGCCCCCCTCGGAGGCACTCAGTCCCTAACTCTGCCTGGGGATCGACCCTCAAATCAGTCTGTGGCCCCTTCTGACCCGCCCAGGCCAAAATTCCTGACCTCTTCCACCCAGGCCAGAACTCTAAAATCTACTGGCAGCATAGGCCAGTCGATACCTCCTGCATCTCCATGCCTTTGCCCCCAAGGAAGCAACCAACTCCCAGGAGCTAGACCCAGAAGCGTCACTCACAGACCAGAGGGAATGCCAGAGGCAGGGTCCAGCTGATCTGCCCTGAGTGTCAGACCCTGGGCCTGCCCTGTGTCCATCCTGCACTCAGCCACCTGGATTCACAACCATGCTTGAACTCACATCTGCACAAGGATTGGTGATACACACAAAAGGACTTACAGTGTGTGAGGCTCCATGGTTACTCCACAGTGGACTTGTGGTCACAGGAACATAGGTCACAAGGACACAGTCCACGTGTGACTCACAGTCGCTGCCACTGTGCCCAAAGGCAGGCCACACAGAATTCACTATACAGGGGCACACGCAGCATACACCCCCCCACCCTATCCACCCTCGGCCAAGCACCTCGACAGTCACCTCCACATAGAGCAGCCACACACACAGTCTTAGCGCAGGTCCTTGCCACTCCAACAGCAGCAGCAGTGTGGGCGTTAACCTGCCCCTCTGACACCTTTCAGGAGGCTGGCCTTCCTCACTGCCAGGCCCCAGAGCCAGCTGCAGAACGTGTCTTTCTGTGAACTGGTCCTGCCTGGAGGGAGTGAGGCACTGAGGCACAGGAAGATCCCAGGCCCAAGGCGTTCCCCATGTGGGCCAGGCACCGGGTGTCCCTTGCCCTTGAGACAGGTGGGTGAACTTCGTGTGAAGCTGAGTCCCAGGCCAGCAGCCTCTCTAAAAGGCCTCCAACTGACAGACAGGTGACCAGCTGCTAGGAACGCAGTCCTGTATATGGGCTGAGAGTGTGGGCGATGAGCTTTGATCGCTGGTGGTGGGGTGGTGTGGTGGCATGGCGGCGGCATGGTGGTGACAAGGCTTCGGGTAGTGTGGGGCTGATAGGTGGAGAGAGAAGTGTGTGAAGTGTGTGCGCATGCATAGCTCGGGACAGATCCTGGAGAGACGGTGAGCGTGTGAGTCAGTCAGGGCACCCCCAGGCCATCACTTGCTGACCCTGTTTAGTGCTAAGCGTCCAGCCGCGGGTGAGGCTTTTAAAGGGGAAGGTTTCTCAAGACCCCTCCTCGCGCTAGGGATTGGCCTATGCCTTCTGAAGACCCGAGAGAGACAGAGATCCGGGGACCGGGAGACGGAGATTCGGAGATTCGAAGGAGGTGACCGACGCGGCTGAAGCCCACTGACCCACGGATAGTCGGACCCCGGCAGCCTAGGCCGAGCGCCGCTCTGCAGCACCAGCGGGGCGGGGCGGGGGCGGGGGCGGGAGCGGCGCGTGATTGGCAGCCACCGGGGCCATTGGGGAGCGCGTGGGCCCGCGCGGGGCGCCCGGGAAACGCCGTTTAAAACTCCAGCCCCGGCCGAGGCGCGCGTAGATGGCAGCGGCGACGGCGGCGCGGGCCGGGGAGACCAGGTGCGAGCGGGTACGGCCGGCGGGGCCGAGCTGGGAGGGGCGCCGGGACGGGGAGGACGCGGGCGGAGAACTCTGGGGACCGCCACCCCTCTAGTGGTCCTGCAGTCCCCGATCCGCCGGGAGGACCGGAAAGTTTGCTTGGGGCCAGGGACTTGGAGACGGACAAACAGACTCCGAAGGGACAGAGAGGAAGGAGGGACAGGCCAGGGAGACAGAGGCAGGGAGAGACCGGGAGACTCGGAGGGTGAGACGGAGGGAGTCATACCTAGGGCTGACGACGGAGGCAGAGAGAGGGAGCAGCCCGGGGAGCCAGACCGAAAGCAGAATTCGAAATTCCGAGGCAGAAGGAGGGAAGAGAGCGAGCCGTGGGCAGAAAAGCGCGGAGGCCCAGACGGAAGCCTCGGCCCGCGGAGACGCAGGCACCCGCAGAGAAAGCTTCGGATCCGTCACGGTTTTGCCTCATTTGGAAGATATTACTTCGCCCCTGAAAAAAAAAAAAAATACAAAAAAGGTTTGGATATTAAGCGGAGACAAATCCTTCTCAGTTTGGAGCGGGGCGGGGAGGAGGTGGCCTGGGGTAATGCGGAGCAGATGCGGCCTCTGGGCGTCGCGGAGCCCGCGGCCGGGACCGGGGAGGGGGCACGGCCCGCAGCCCAGGTCCCCGCCGGGGTAGCGCAGGGGTCGCCCCCACGCCTCCCCAGCTTCCGCATCCACGCCGCCCAGCGAACCGCCCGATGCCCCGGGCATCACCCGGGATCCTGCATCTGTCCGGGCTGCGCGTCCCGGGTTCACACTCCACCGGCGGCGAGTGAGCCTTTTCTCTCCGGACTGCGATTCTGCGAGAATTCTCCGGTTGGGGGTGGTTCAGCGCTCAGCCAGCTTCTGTCCTCGTTAATGCAGCCTAGGGCTGGAGTCCCCCAGGTGGGTGTTTGGGGCGCAGCGGGCCTAGTGCCTTGGAATTCGTTTTGCCTCCCGCGGCCTCGACTGGCGTGCGACGGGTGAGCTACGTGTGGAACGGCAGGCTGGGGCCAGCACCCGGAGCCTCTTCGTGGTGCTTCGGGTGAAGCGGTCAAGGGGCAGGGGGCATTGCCAGGGACTCTCCTCCCTGGGTCTCCCATGGCGGGTAGCTGTGACCCAGTTCTGGACGGGGACAGGCGGTGTCCCGGACTCTACCAGCTGAACTTTCTCGTCCATCAGGAGTTTCCGGGCTCTGCGCAGGGGCCGCTGCGGCCCGGGTGGTGCGCTTAGGGACCGAGCGGAACCTCTCCTCCTCTAAATTCGCCCCAGATCTGGGGCCTGAACTTGCCCCGATTCTGGTGGTGGTGGTGGTGTATATGTGTGTGTGTGTTCCTCAGGTTCGCTGTTTGTCCGATGAGGGAGTCCCGCATTGGGGAGTGGGAGGAGGCCGGAATCTGCGCCCTTTCCACGCTTTGCTCCTGTTTCGAATCCCCGAAAGTAGGGCACCGGTGGAGCCTCGAGCGCCGGTCCGCCCAGGGCATGGGACTATCTTTTTCGTTTTAGAAAATTCTGCAGAGGCACGGGGTCGATCGGGCTAGTGCTGGTTTTCTGAGGCGGCCCTGGGTTAAGGGCGTCGGGGAGAGCAGAGGGCTTTACTGACTCGATCGGCCTTGCGAGCTGGCCGGAGAGTGGCCGGGTTGGCATCCTGGAGGCTGTTTGCGCCGCAGCCGCGAAGTCGCATAGGTTCCCAGTTTGCAGCCCCGACGGCCGGGTGGCCCGGTGTCTTTCTTACTGGAGCTCTGGAGCCTTTGCACTGTAGGCGGGTTGGCCGGACCCAGCATCTTCCTAGGAGGTCTTGTCGCCTATTAGTTTTAGGTGGAATGGGCTGAAGAGTTGTTTTCACTTTTGCAGGGATTTGCGTTTCACTTCTCTTCATCCTCAGTCTTCCCCCAAAGGAGAAGGCGGTGTGAGCAAAGGGTCGGTGAATTTGGTTCCTACCTCCTCTCTCTGCAAACCAGCTGGGCTCATGTGCGTGAAGGAGATCAGGAAAAAAAATCGAATTTGTTGCCCAGTAAGAGCAAATTATCCGAATAATTGGCTCAGATCTCCGTGGCTGGGGCAGATACAGTCTCTGGACAAGAGGCAGGGATTCACTACTCAGGATAGGGGTAAACACCTTCCGCCACCCCCTCAGACATTATGGACACCGAATCCTGCTGGGACGCGGGAACCATGCAGCCACACAGACTCTGCGGAGAAAGTGAAACAGAGCAGAAGTGAGTAGGAAAGGAAACCCGCCCTGGGCGAAGGTGGCTTCCGAGGTGAGCACCCGGGCCTCCTCACGGGCCCCACCGGACCTCGGGCTGGCCAGTCAGCTTCCAGGGTGAAGGGTGAGTTTTGGGAGAATCCGTGCACTGGTGCCCACCACTTTCGCATGCAGAATCCTGTGTAGTCTTGAAACTGGAGCCGTTTTTCTGATCCGATGCGAACATAACTGGCTCTGGAGACCTGGCCCCATACATCCCGTCACAAGCCGCTTAGTGAATCTTTCAGAAACAAAAGCTTCCAGAGGACCCTGAACTGACAGTACTCTGGCCCTGTCAGGTCTGGAGTGGAGGATCAGCCTACCACTCTTAAACCTGGGTTGCAAAAAAATACCCAATTGAGTTTGGTGGTTAGAGCACTCGGACTCGCCTATAGGTTGCAGAACCTGAAGGAGGGGAGGAAACTCCCCCTCAGTCTCTGAGCTAGTCCAGCACGCACACACACATTTTGTAGCCATCCAGATGGACAGACACACAGGGACAACTGACCACCACCCAGGGCCAAAGGCATGGGTTAGTGTCACCTGAACTATGGGTGGCTAACAAGGACACACCCTGGTGAGAAGTCACATAGGTAGAGAAACATACACATAGGAACACACAGGTAAATCTGCTGGACACACACTCACAAAACTCCTTAGACAGACACTGCTGCACGTATGCAGGTTGAACTCATACGAACACTCAGGCATATCACACAAGACACTCCCAGGGCACCCATCTGAGGCCCAACAGCTCCATTTCTCCCCTCAACCGTTTCAGCCCATGGGCTTCAGTCCATAACTCCCACCCTCGTTTCTGCTCCCCCCACCCCCATTTCCACCGCTAGCCTGGAGACTCGCCACTCACTCCACCTTTCACCCCTTCCAGGAAGTCTCTGGTCTTGGTGGAGCCAACCCCCACTTCCCCCAAGTTCCCAGTCCTCTCCCCCACTTTCCCCTCCCCTTCTTACAGTCCCGCTCGGCCGCCCTGCGGTGCCCATGTAAATGACAGCAATAAATATCTAATCAAGGCCCCAGGCAACGCCGCCCGCCGCCCGCCAAAGCCCATTACTGAGTAGGCGGGTGGGTTAGGGAGGGGTACTGGGGGGACTGTGAGTGGCGAGCTGAGCGTGTGGTCTGGTCTGGACCTTCGTCCTGCAGTGAATACCCTAATCTCTGACCTTGGGTGGGTCATTGCTCCTCCCTCCACCTCAGTTTCCCCTTGGGTAAGACGGGTGAGTTGGGTTCTCCATTATCCTATTCTGCCTGCCGCCATCCAGCGAACTGTCTTTCCACTTAGTCACCCCTCTGCTCTTCCGACAACTTATTTGACTCGGCCCAGTGATGCCGGATGGGTGGACATCCCAGCTCACACAGACCTAGGATCACAACTCTGGCCCGCCTGTTCTTCCAACTTTAGCTGGGTTTCTGGCAGCAGCAGGGAAGAGTCACCTGGATCTGCCGTCACTTGGCCAGAGTGCATTTTTCCCAGACGGAGTCACTACTTGCAAACGGTTTACCATTGCCGCAGGCGCTGCTTCGGTGTGTCCCTAGGTCATTGGAGCCCACGAGGTCTGGAGGCCCCTTCCAGCTCCCACAGCTCTATGCATCAGGGTTGTCTGAGTCCCTATGGCTGCATGGCCCTTTTACCTACCTATCCATAGGTCTGTTGGTGCACAGAGTAGGATCCGAGGTCTCCAAGTCAGCAAGACACCCTACCAGCTGCCGGAGGCCCAGACCTGAGCCTGGAGCTGTGGCTCTGCAGAGACTCTGCAGTCTCTGTTTCCGGGCTGGCCAGGCCTGGGTCTCGATGATCCTGGAGCGGCCCAGCTCCCTGCGGGACTCCGGACCGGGGGGCAAACCAGGAAAGTAGGGCCGGCTCCTCCGGGCAGGTGAGACGCGGGAACATGCTGGTGGCCAACTGGTGCGCCGCTCTACTCTGGGTCCGTCCAGGTCTCCTGGGTCTTCTCTGGCTTTCCAGCTGCATCTCTGCTGGAAAGGAAGCAGAGAATCAAGCAATTTTCCCGCCAGTTCGATTCCCAGGGCCTGCAGTCAGACCTCCCCTGAACCAGCCTTTCCTCCAGAGCACACGCTGGATGGGATTCAAGGAGAAACAAAAATTGGCCCTTTTCATCTTCCCGTCCTTCCCCTGACAAATTTTGCTGCCTTAAAAAAAAAAAAAAAAATCCAGCCTCCTGATTTCTTTGCACCACACCCCACCCCCAACATTAAGCACCTCAGAAAATCCGGGAATAGTAGGTGGAGGGGTCTTCCGCAGTCTTGGCCCATTAGCCTGCAGGGGGCTAATTACCCCAATTAGCGGCTGATTTATAATTAATGGCTCGGACCGAGGGATAATTGGATGTTAATGGATAACAGTTTGTGTAGGGAACTAAGCGCCTGGGCTCTTCCAGAGGGCCCCGGGGGTGGGGTCTGCCCTGAGACCCACCCAGAACTCTGGAGCTCTCCCTGGTGGCTTTCTTTCCCTCCGCACTCCGTCAACATCACAAACCAAGAAGCTAGGTGAGCATCTCCTTTGAGAAACTGAAGAGCTCTAGGGCTTGGAGATCTGACCCTGGCAAAGCCACACAGCCTGAAACTCACTGTCTGAGGTCCTTGGCTAAAACTCTGGGGCCACTTCGGGGTCCCTCAGCTGAACTGGAAGGAGGATCCTGGAGATTTTGGACCCTAACAGCCCGTTCCCTCAGCACATGGATCAAGCAGTGTGGGGTTAACAGTAGCAATGTGGGAGTCATGGTGCTGGTATCACATGCCACTCGGGGAGGGGGGACATGGTCAGAATGGGAGCAATGGCCAGGGCTTGGTGTGGGACAGGATCAGGGCTCAGTCTGTGCAAAATCAGGGCTGAAGCTATGGCCAGGAGTTGGCTTGGCTTCTGGAGGGGTCATGGGGTCGTCCGTGGCAGTAGGGCAGTGCAGGCAGGTGAGGAGGAGACTGGGGGCCTTAGCTCACTCAGTTCTGGGTTCTGCTGGCCTTCTCACATCTCCCAGAGCTGGTCTCCCCTCACCCAGGACTTTAGACCATATGACCATTCTGCTAGAATTGGAGCCCCTGGAGCTGGTACTCCTTATATTACCCCAGAATTTATACTTGACAAAGAGTGCCTCTATCTTTACTTGTGGGATGAATGCCTAATATTTTCCTTGCTGGGTACTGAGTCCTGGCTCTGGAGCCAGACCAGGAGCCCCAGACTGGTGAGGTTAAGGGCTCTTGGTGAGCACGGAGTTCACGCTTTGGAGTTAGACTCCCTGGATTCCATCTTGGCTAAGCTGATTAGCTGTGTGGCTTTGGGCAAGTGACTTTATCTCTCTGGGTTCCTTGTCAGTCAAATGGGATGAGACTGTTGTGAGGAGTAAATGAGATGCTGCCTGTCAGGTCTCTCTCAGGATGGCTGGTGAAAAATAGTCATTATTATATCTTGGGTGAAGGACAGGCAAATGGGCAACTACAGTTTGGTGAGGTAATGGTACCATGGGAGTTCCAGGAAGTCACCTGACCCAACATGGCCCATCAAAGGGGGCGTCCTGGAGAAGAGGGTGAGTATGAGGGATCAAGCCTAGTATGAGGGATCAGCAATTCTCCAGGTAATGCTGGTGGAAGGACAGTGTTCCCAGAGGGGAAGGCAGTCACTTGGTGACTTTGGGGAGCTGTGTCTCAGCAGGTGAGAGGGTGCTGGTACAGTGGGTTAGAAGGAAGCAAGAGTGGGGGATTGGAAATGATGAATATGTGTGTCTCTAGACTGTGTCCTTGACTATTTCCTGTGGTCTTGCTGGCAGTGGCTCATCCTCCTGGGAAGGGTGGGGCATAGCTGGGGAGAATCTGGTGCCTGGCAAGGGGAGAGAGGCTGGTTCCTGGACTTTCTGCACCTTTGTGTGCCCGATACTGACAGCGGAGATTCGAGAGGTTGGGGGTTTTGACAATGACCTGAGAATGGATCTGAAAAATAAATAGACTTGAAGAGGGAGCAGCTGGGGGTATCCTCATCTCAGGTCTGCCCTTAGCCCTGGCACCTGCAGAGTCCCTGGTCAGAGTAAGGCCAGGGTCTCGATGCTCCCTTATAGCATATGCTCCCATTGCTGATTCCTGGCAACTCAGAAGAGGTATGGGAATAGGGGTGGTTACTGGAATGGCAACTCATCCTTTCCAATCCCCAAACAGATAAACCAAGGGTGACTTAGCTTCTTAGAGCCTCAATTCCTCATCTGTAAAGTGGGAATAATAATAGTGCTTCCCTCACAGAATTGGGGTAAGAAATTCATGAGATTACCACTGTTGAGTATCTGACATGTTCTGGGCAGAGAGTTTCTCTTAAAATCCTGTAAACTAACATAGTATTGTTAAGCAACTGTAATTAATTAGTTTTTTTTGGCTGTGGGGCGGCTTCCAGGAACATCTTAGTTTCCCGACCAAGGATTGAACCAGACCCTGGCAGTGAAAGCGTTGAGTCCTAACCACTGGACCACCAGGGAATTCCCTACTATACTTTAACAATACTTAAAAAAATTATGTATTTAGTTGCAGCACACAGAATCTTCATCACAGAGCATGGACTCTCTAGTTGAGGCGTACAGGCTTAGTTGCTCCTTGGCAAGTGGGATCTTAGTTCCCTGACCAGGGATCGAACCCACGTCCCCTGCATTGCCAGGCAGATTCTTAACCTCTGAACCATCAAGGAAGTCCCTAAGAAATTGTTTTGAATAAAAAAATAATCCTGGACCCACCAGCTCAGAGCTGGACAACTTCTAGGTCATCTTGGTCAGCTCACCCCACCCCAACACATACACATTCACGTGTGTGCACGCGCACACACAAAAGGACTCTCTCCTCCTCGGTGTCCTCAGATGGCTGGATGGCCTTGAATTACACACTTCCCCTGACCAAGATTTTGGTCAGTGTTGTGTCAGAAGAGGTCAGGGATGGCAGGTTCCTAGCCAAGGTTGCATAGCAGCCTGGGGTTGGGGCAGGAGCCCTGGTCTGGACCTCCCGAGTTTATGTATTTATGTTCTTCTACCTGCCAAGCCGAAGTCCTTTTGGTTTCCCAACTACTCGGTAGAGGGGACGGCTGCAGGGGCCTCTTTCCCAGAAGGTCTTGGGCAAGCCTCTGGTGCTGAAGGGGAGGCAGCATTTCTCAGGGCAGCAGGCCCCCTGCAGCCACTCCCACTGCTCTTGGCACCAGGGCTAGTCCTCACCAGGGCCTAGGTCTTGGCTACACTCTGGAAATCAGTGCAGGTAGATCCTCTGCCACCTGGGGTTCCTGTCCTGTCTCTACCCCGTTAGTCACTATAGAGCCTCGGGCAGGTGATTTTACCTCCCTCAGTCTCAGTTTTCTCCTTCATACAGTGGTGATAATAAGTCCTGTCTGGTAGGGTTGTGCTGAAGCTTGTTAATGTGAGCAGAAGAGGGTTTATCTCAAGGTGAATGCTCAGTAAAAGGTAGCTGTCCTGGGTAGTGAGGTAATGTATCTGACCATACTTGGAACAGAGGAGACAAGTCACTCAGAGAGTGTTGGTTCCTCCCCTCCTGCTTTCTTCCTTTTCCTTTAAACACAGTTGTTCTGCTTGGTCCTTCACTGTGTGTGGGATTGAGAAGAAATGGAGAGGGAATGAAAAGTTCAGAAAAAGAGAGGAAAGGTGAAGAGAGAAGGGACAGGCCTGTGGAGTGGCTGAGCCGAGTGCAGCTGAAGGGAGGGTCCACTTTGCTTTAAATCAAAGATGCCTTACGTGTGGTTTTTTAAGCAGTGCTGCTGTTAATTTATAAAAAATGCCCCCTAATAAAATTCTGCTTGATTCTTCGATTGGCTGGGCATTAGGCCGCAGCCAGCAGCAACGCGGGGACATAACGGATGCATTTGCAGATTTGGAAAATTAAAGCCATCTATATGGCGCCTGTGGCGGGAGATCCGCCGATCTGCTTGCTTAATGAAATATAAAGATTCTTTTAACCAATGTAAGCACAATTCGACAGCTTGTGAAACACGGCCGCGCCATGATGGATGGCTCTCCTGGCTCGCCAGGAATTGCGGGGCGGCACCTTTTAAATATATAATTGATTCTGTTTGGAGTGTGCAGTGGGCTGAGCCCACGCAGGGCCTGGCCTGGGGCCAGAGGTGCTGGGCCCCCTTTCGAGGCTTCAACTGGCCCTGCCGGACTCCAGCCTGGGCGGCTCTTGGCTTCCCCTTAGGACTCACAGCTCTTAGAACTGGGTGTGGATGGAGCTCCAGTTGCCGGGTCTGGCTGAGGACCCCAGGGGGGGCAGGTCTGGGCTGCCCTATTGCTGGAAAAGTGCCTGCTACACAGGGCTCCTCCAGTCCCAGACTCAGAGTCTTGGGGAGAGAGGAGGTGGTGGTACCAGGGCCCCGAGGACCATACTGGGCTATGTGGGCCCTGCCTCCCCTACCGTCTCTTAGGCTGTGAGTCTTTCTCCTCTGTGCGAGATTTGTTCTTTACTAAGCATTGACTCTTTACCAGGCTTTGTGCTAGGTGCTGCGGAAACCCAAAATGGGTAAGGGAGATCTGTTTATTTTCTCTGTGTTGATCTGTCTTGCCATCTGCATCAACTCCATCTCTGCTTTTCTTTCTGTCTCTTTGTTTTTCTCTCTCGTTCAGACCCTGTCCAGGGCCGCATGACTTCTGAGGGTACCATTTAGCGTCTGTTCCTCTGGTCACACACATACATTCACACACACCGGCCCACAGATGTGCACACCCGTATGAACGTGTACATAACCACAGATACCCACCTAAACACAGATGCCTGCGGTCACATGCCCCGTCACAGTCGGGCTATGCACAAGCACGATCAGTGAGATGAGCTGTAAGCATGTGGCTGGGTGGTCCACGTGTGTGCAACTCGGATGGTGAGCAGCATCGTGCAGCCTCAGAGGAGACCTGGGGCCCTGATGTCCACCTGGAGAAGGAAGAGAGCATGAAGGTGGGGAGAGAGGAGCTCAGCGGGGAGGATTCAGGCTGTCACGGCCTGTCTCACAACACACACGCACGCTCACATGCGCACACACGTGGGTGTATGAGAAACACCAGGGGGAGGTGCTTTTTCTCTGCTGCTGTCCTATTGCCATGGACCAAACCAGAGATGCCAGAAGTCAGGGAATGGAACATGCTGGAGTAAGAGTCTGTGACCGGGGTTAGGAAATACTAGCTGGTGGGAAGAGCCTCACCTCACCTGTGGAAACCTGTTCCACCACCTCCTAGCTGCATGGCCTTTAACAAATTATCCAATCATTCTCATCTTCCATTTCCACATCTCTGAGATGGGGGTAATAACAGTCCTTACCTCCTAGGGCATTGGGAGGATTGATGGGGATGTCTGATGTATCTGAGGCACTTAATAAATAGTTGTTATTATTAATTCATTCATTGGATCCTCGTCTCCTGAGCTCTGCCTCTGTGCCAGACGCTGTGAGCGGGCTGAGGTGGGGAATCCAGAAAGGCATGAGTTACACTTTCTGCCCTTAAGGAGCTCAGCCTTGTGGGGGAGATAGAAGTGTCACCACACTACTCTGGTGCCGGGCTAGAACTGAGAACATCCACGTAAAGTCTTTGTGTGGTGCCTGCTCAGCATGTCCAGTAAATGACAGCTGCTGCTGTTGTTGTTACTGTTCTTTCTAGGACCCGAGAGTAGTTATGTGAAACCTGAAGAGGAGAGAGATGCCTTCTCAGGGGCAGGTAGGGAAGGCCCAGTTTCTGAAGACTAGGTGTCACTGGGGCTTTATCAGGTCCAGGGGGAGGAAGGGCAGTGACATCTCAGGTGGAGGCCCAGTGGGAGCAAAGGCACGGAGCTGACAAGTTGCGGAAGGGGAGGGCATCAGGCTGGAGGGGAGAGGGAGGATAGATGTCAGACTGGGAAGGTTCTGGAGGCCTTCAGAGGGCCAGGGTTGAGGCTGGAGAGAGGCACTGCTCCTGGGTTCCGTTAATAAAGACTTGTCATGCATCAAAAACTGTGAGATCAGCAATAATCAAGTCAATTAAAATGTCACCACATTAACAGCAGCCAGTTTTAAGGCACCATAGCTCCTGAGTCTGGTGGGGGAGGGGCACTCCAGCCCAGCAGGGGAATGGGGGATGAATAAAATCACTTCTAAACCCTTCTTCCTCTTTCCCACAGTGGCCCTTGTGACACCTTTTGGAGACCGGCTCTGTTTCCATATCCCTGGAAACACAAAGATAACCCTCCCCTATCCCCACTCTCAAAAAAAAGAAAGAAAGAGGACTTCCCTGGGATCCAGTGGTTAAGAATCCACCTTGCAATGCAGGGAACTTGGCTTCTGTCCCTGGTTGGAGAATTAACATCCCACAGGCTATGGAGCAACTAAGTCCGAGAGCCACGTCCAACACAGTCAAATAAATAAATAATTTTTTTAAAAAAAAGGAAAGAAGGAAAGAATTTAAGTGTGAAAATCACCTATAATCCCATCTGCTGACTCCCAGAGATAACCTCTGTTAGCTCTGTGTTACTTCCATATTTCTTTCCTCTGCATATTTATACGTACATACGTTACAGAAATGGGATCACCTCATGCATACTGTTACCTATTTCTTTCACTCAACAATATACTGTGAGCATCAGCACATACAGATACACATCATTGTTTTAAACTGTGGCACCGTCTTCCTTGGCACTCATGACCGTTTCCTCATTTACTGAACTAATCCTCTCTCTGTGGACAGTGAGGATTCCAGTTGTTTGCCATCATAAGCAGAACCATCATAAATATTCTTATATCCATATCTCTGTACTTGAAGTATAAATTTCTGGAAATGGAATTGTTGAGTCCAGAGATGCTCTCTCTAAAGGCTTTTGATGCAGGGACGAAAGAGCTCTTTTGCCAGTGAGGTAGGAGAAGGACCATTTCCCGCTCCCCTCAATAACCCTGCGTAATCGTTTTTCTTCGTATTTGCTAAACTGGTAAAAATTCTTATTTTATTGTTTCTGTTTTTATTTCTTTGGCTACAAGGAAGGCTGAGCTTTTTTGTCATATCTCAGACTGTTTTTCTCCCTTAATAAGTTGTCTCATTTACTTATCCTGTGTTTTATTTTTATTTCAGTTGTGCTGGGTCTTTGTTGTGATGTGTGGGCTTCTCTTATTTCAGAGCATGGGCTCCAGAGCGTGTAGGCTCTGTAATTGCAGTGTAATTGCGGTGTGTGAGCTTAGTTTCCCCAAAGCATATGGGATCTTAGTTCCCTAACCAGGGATGGAATCTGAGTCCCCTACATCGGCAGGTGGATTCTTAACCACTGGACCACCAGGGAAGTTCTTAACTCATCTTTTATTAAGGTGACCATCTTTTTGTTTCTATATAAGAGCTCTTTATATGTTATGGGTATTCTCTTTTGTTTTTATTTGTGCTATTTATTTTTTGGTCAGTTTTGCTGTGTCATGTACGGCAAGTTCTCTCCCAGGTTTGTTGTTTGCCTTTTAGCTTTGTTTATGGTATGTTCTGTTACACAAATGGTTAAACATTGTATTCTGTCCCATCATTCTCTTCTCCTAGATCTCTGCCTTTGGGGTCATGTTATGGTGCATGGAGTTGGATTCTGTAAGTGTTGTTGGTAGGTGTCTTGGGTGAGTGTCCACTCAGAAACCTGTAAACCCAAACCTCAGCTCCCAGTTTGTACATCCAGCTACCGATTTAACATTTTTTTTTTTCTTGTGGTGCTGCGTGGTTTGTGAGATCTTAGTTCCCCAACTAGGGATTGAACCATGCCCCCTGCAATGGACGCACACAATCCTAACCACTAGGGAACTGCCCCCAACTTAACATTCTTACTTGGAAGTCAGCCATATTTTACACCTATCATGTCCCCAAAAGGCTTCCCAGGTGGCTCAGTGGTAAAGAATCCACCTGTCAATGCAGGAGACATGCATTCTATCCCTGGGTCGGGAAGATTCCCCTGGAGAAGGAAACATCAACTCACTAAAGTATTCTTGCCTGGGAAATCCCATGGACAGAGGGGCCTGGCATGCTACAGTCTATGGGGTCACAAAAGAGTCGGACATGACTTGGCGACTAAACAGCAGCAACAACAATGTCCCCCCAAAGCCTGACTTCATTCTCCTCCACCCCTTCCCACACCTGGTTCTCCCCGAGAGCTTGAAGATGGGAAAAGATCCATCTCCATTCAGTTGTTGTTCAGTCACTCAGCCGTGTCCGACTCGTTGCCACCCCCTGGACTGCAGCACGCCAGGCTTCCCTGTCCTTCACCAGCTCCCAGAGCTTGCTCAAACTCATGTCCATTGAGTCGGTGATGCATCCAACCATCTCATCCTCTGTTGTCCCCTTGTTTTCCTGCCTTCAATCTTTCCCAGCCTCAGGGTCTTTTCTAGTGAGTTGACTCTTTCCATCAGGTGGCCAAAGTATTGGAGTTTCAGCTTCAGCATCAGTCCTTCCAATGAATATTCAGAACTGATTTCCTTTAGGATGGACTGGTTTGATCTTCTTTCAGTCCAAGGGACTCTCAGGAGTCTTCTCCAGCACCACAGTTCAAAAGCATCAATTCTTCAGCACTCAGCCTTCTTTATGGTCCAACTCTCACATCCATACATGACTACTGGAAAAACCATAGCTTTGACTATTCAGACCTTTGTTGGCAAAGTAACGCCTCTGCTTTTTAATGTGTTGTCTGGGTTTGTCATAGCTTTCCCAAGGAGCAAGTGTCTTAGTTTCATCTTCACTCAGTAGCCCAGTCCACTTGTCGTCTTTTTTGCCCTCTTTTCCTCACATCTTAAAACTAACCTATCAGCAGTCATGTCAGTTCTACTTTCATACCATGTCCTGACTCTGACCACGTCTCCCCACCTCCACCCATCATGCCCAAATGGAAGGCCCTTTGGTCCCTGGGCTGGATTCTGCAGTGGCCTGGACTTTCCAGTTCTCTTCTTGACCCTCTGCAGTCTGATCTCCATACAACAGCAAAGTGAGGTTTTAACAACAGATCATGTTTCTCAAGGCCATCCAGGAGCTTCCCATCACAGTCAGGGATCTGCCCCTTCTCTCCCTCCCACCTCATCTCATCCACTTGCCCCTCTCCCACTCTGACTCCAGCTACCCTGGTTTCCTTGCTGTTCCGCGTACACACCAAGTTGTTCATGCCTCAGGGACTTTGTCCTTGCTCTTCCTTTTACCTGGAAAGTCTCCCCCCGCCCCAATAAGATTCACACGGCTTATTTTGAATATCAGAGAGCCCTTTTCTGACCATATGTTCTAAAATAGCCTCACCTTTCCTCTTGATATGCTCTTCCTCTGCCCTGTTTTTCTTCAGAGTACTTATTCCTGTCTGAATTTATTATATAGGTTTATTGGTTTTATAACTTTCCTTGCTTGGGAGGTAAATTCCATGAAGGCAGGGCTTCCTTGGTGATCCAGCGTTAAGACTCTGCAATTCCACTGCAGAGGGCATGGGTTCGATCCCTGGTCGGGGAACTAAGATACCGTATGCCTCTCAGTGCGGCCAAAACATTTCCATGAAGGCAAGGACTTTGGTACTTAGTAGGTGGGTGCTTAATGGGTCTCTGCTGAATGAATATGTGTAATATATGAATGTGTATGAGTGTCAGGTTTGTGTGTAGACACATCTCCTGTGTGGATAGGTATCTGTGAGAATGTCTATGTGTGGAACTGTGTGAATAATGACATTGAGTTTGTGATTGTTGATGAATTTGTGTGTATGACTGCTTATGTGAAGAGTGTCTGTGTGTGTGTCTGTGCATGAAGTATGTGTGTGCATGTGCGTGTGCACATTTGCGCACGTGTGCATGCGTGTGTGCATGTGCTTGCATGTATGTGCGTGTGTGCACATGTGCGCATGTGTGCGTGTGTGCGTGCATGCACGTGTGTGCGCGTGCATGTGCACGTGTGTGTGCACTGTGGATGTTTGGTGATATGTTCACTTCAGTGAGGGTAGGGAGCTGAGACACCTGGACATGGTCTTTCTCTTGTCAAATGGTCCACATTCCAAAACTGACATTTCAGGCCGACACTTGGTGGGCACAAGGACTGGGAAGGTCTGGAGGGGCCCTGGGGCTGCTGGGGCCCCAGGGGCCTTGTGCTGATCTGAGCCACCTCAGCATAAGGGATGTGCTCTCTGATGCATGGGCCACCAAAGAATGAGGCTGAAGTGCTATGGGGTGGAGGAGGCCCTGCATGGGCTGTGTGGCCTCAACATGTCACTGCTCTTTCTCCAAGCCTCAGTAGACTCATCTGTAAATGGAGTTCATTTGCTCTTGACCTGCTTGCTTCTTGGGCATATGGTGAAAATAGAGAGAGACAATGGCAGTCTGTGTATGGCAGTCATAGTAACAGTGTTCTTACAGCTGTGTGGCACATGAGGGTTGTAGTCCACTATCTCACCAGAGCAAATGCCTCAGTGTTCCCATTCCAGCTCTGGACTTGGCCCCCTGTGAGCCTCCTTGGCTTTTTGTTGAACAAATAATATGTGTGTGAGGTGCAAATGAGTAGGTGCCTGGGTGATTAATGAAGAGATGACTGAATGAAGCAGCAAACAAATTGTTGAATCCCAATGACTAACGTGTTCGAGCACACCCTACATACCAGCCCCTATTTATTGTAAGGGCTTCTCTTAATCCTTGCAATAACCCCATGAAATAAGTACTGTTTCTCACTCCATTTTGCAGATGGAGAAACTGAAAGTCAGGGAAGTTAAGTGACTTACTCAAAACCAGAAAGCCTGCAGGTGGCAGGGTGGCGAGTCCAGCTCAGGCAATCTGACTCCAGAGCCCAGAGCATTAAGCCCTACACAAGTCCTGCTGTGTGAACCAGTGAATGAGTGGCTAAATGAATAAATAAATAGAGGCAGGAGCCCTCTTGCTCTTAGCTGTGGGCAAGGCGGGCCTCTTTCCCATGAGATGGCAGAAGCTCACATGCCTTCCCTCTCGCCCATCTGCAGGCACATGCCGCGATGCAGCACTACGGGGTGAATGGCTACTCGCTGCATGCCATGAACTCTCTCAGCGCCATGTACAACCTGCACCAGCAGGCGGCCCAGCAGGCCCAGCACGCCCCTGACTACCGGCCCTCAGTGCATGCGCTCACACTGGCCGAGCGCCTGGCTGGTAAGGGGACGGGGCTGCAGGGTGGAGGAGAGATCTGGGGGACAAGGCACTGACTGGAAGGTGAAGACAGGAGGGAGCACTGGGAATGAGGGAGCACTGGGAAGACCCAGGTCACTTATGGCACAGGAAGATGTCAATTCAAAATCTATGTGCGTATCCAGACTACCCATGTTTGCCAGGGCCCTGGAGCTGCCCTGTGCCTTCCTTCAGATTTCCTTAACAGTCCTCTGAGGGAGGGGCCCAGTAGCCTTTCACAGGTGGAGAGACCGAGTTAGGAGGTAAGGGACTAGCCCAGAGCCTTGCAGCTGGGAAATGGCCAGAGTGCCCCAGGAGCCACTTCTGTAACAGGGCCCACGTTTTGATCACTGATTGTGTGGCCAGGCACCTCGTGAGTTGCTCTCTGTTTTTCTGTGCATCAAACCATTCAACTCCAGTAAAGGGAGGTTATTGTCTCCATTGTGTGGACAAGGAAACGGAGGCTCAGTGAGGCTAAATCTAGGCAGGGCTGGGGTGGGAGATTAGAATGGGACCTTATGGCTAAAGATCTGAGCTTTGAAGTTGCAGACTTGCCATCATTGTAGGGTCTGCCCACTGTCCTCTCTTCTCTGAGCCTCAGCTTCCCTTTTATGAACAGGGAACGTGGTGGGGCCCATTCCACAGGATGGTGGGGACATTACTGGAGACAACACACGTAGGGTATTCAGCAGGGACTACTGGATGCTCAGAGGAAATTATTATCCAGGTCCTATGGGAAGCACCCATGAGGGAGCTACAGCCTGGTCCCCCCTACTCTCGTTCACCCATGGTTGCTCTGCCGTGAGAGTCCCTCAGTGAATGTGGGAAGGATTTGATGGCTTGGGTGGGGAACGTGAGTTCCTGAGAGGTGAAGCCACCCACCCCATCCTGTCCCAGGCCAAACCTCAAGCAGCAGATGAACTGCTCTGGGCCTGTGCCAGATGGTCCTGGGAGGGCTTTAGAGTACTTCCAGGGAGGCCAGGTACCCATATACCCATGAGAGGGCACAGCAGAAAGAATGTGGCCAGGATCAGGTGGTGGGGCAGAGAAGCATGATCAGCTGGTGCGGTCAGGGAGGGCTTCCTGAATGGCATGGGGCAGGAGCTCAGCCTTAAAAGGGTAAGGAAGGGGGACTAGCATGAGACAGGCACAGAAATGGTATGAGCTGTGAGGCCTGGGTAGGGGATCTGGCCTGACAAGGAGGGTGGGGCAGCCACTTCTACTACTTTAGACCCTGCAAGGCTCTGGGAAGGGCGCAGAGGATGAAACCAAGCCCCTGGTAACCTTCTGTGGATGAGCATCAGTCTCCAGTGTGGGAATGTGTGTGCAGGCCTGCCCGGCTATGGCTGTTTCTCTGGTTTGGAGTGAGTTCCCTGTGCCCAGCCTGGTGGTGACATTATAGATCCTGACCATGTTCCAGGACTCAGAGAGAAAAGGTCTGGGACAGAGGAAGTGGAGTATTCAGTGCTTCCACCAACTCTAATCTTAAAGAAGGAGGCACACGTACTCCAGGCAGGCCCTCGTATGGAGACCTTGCCTTCCAGCAGGAGGTTTTGCTGATGGTGCAGACAGCCTGGTCTCCCAGGCAGCAACCCCCTGCCCTCACCTGCAGCCCCTGGAGCCAGCAGCAGGATGCTAAGCTGTTGTTCCCGCACCCAGGGTTCCACTGAGAGGGGTTCTCTCCTTCCCCTTCCCCAGTGTAACCAGCATGAGCTCGGGGCTCAGTTCAGGTTGGTATTAGTGCTGGTTTGTGAGGGGTTCAGGGCTCCCTGTTTACATTGAAGAAGGAGCAGCCTAAGTCTGAGGCTTCCTGGAGACCCAGTTGCCTCCTTCTTACTCATTTAGAGTGTTGTGTTGACTTCCCAGTCCCTGAAGTGCAGGTGGCCCTGTGCAAAGGCTGACACAGCTCGGGTTCCCTTCAGCATAGATGGTCCAGGACCCACTTATGAGTGATGGGAAGCTGGGAAAAAGAAGTTAACTGTCCATCCTCCCAGGAGTAGTCAAGCAGAAGAGCAGGAGTGTGAAAGTGAAAGTCACTCAGTCATGTCTGACTCTTTGTGACCCCATGGACGGTAGCCCACCAGGCTCCTCTCTTTCTATGGGATTCTCCAGGCAAGAATACTGGAGTGGGTTGCCATTCCCTTCTCCAAGGGATCTTACCTACCCAGGGATCGAACCCAGGTCTCCTGCACTGCAGGCAGATACTTTACCAACTGAGCTATCAGGGAAGAGCAGGAGGGTAGATAGCAACCCCAGGCAGATATATATGCTGGGAGGTTCACGTTGCCAGCACGTGGGCAGGACTGTGGAATCTGTGGTCTACCAGGCCTGTCTCCTCTCCTAGCCTGTGGTGGTGGTTAGTACCTGCTCTCTTCGTCCTTACCTCCTGGAGAAAGCAGCTAGAAGGGCCAAGACTGCATGCAACTAGCCTTTCTGAGGCTGCCAGTCCTGCCAGAGCCAGCCTTTCTGTTGAGGAGATATAAAACCAAGGCCTCAGGTCTCACCATCAGAGACTCATAGGCCGGGATGATGAAATTCATGCCAGAGGACATAGGATCAAGAGCCAGTGAATTACATCTACTTAGTCAGACTCCTCTTAACAAGACCTTGCAGATAGATCCCATGCTCACAGCCCGGCTTCTCATGGTCCGGGCGGTATTCTGTTGGTATCCAGAATCTAAGGGTCATTGGCTCTTAGAAGCTTTGTGACATGGACTTCCAAATTGCCAGCATCACGTACTCTCAGAATGTTATATCTTATTATCCTAGGACTTTATGGATTTTAGGGTAAAGCCCACCCACCTACCCACCTCAAACCAAATAAGGAAGAACCTCCTCAGGCATATTCCTAACAGCCATTCTTAGAGATGAATTAGAGCTCAGTGGGCCTGATAGTGAATGATAGTGTGGAATGATCTTGAAAATCCAGCTACCTGGAGAGGAAATGGGTGATTTCCATGGGGAAGAGACCAGGGTCTAGCTCTGGCAGGACCACAGTGGGTCAGAGCAGGGTAAGATTTCAAACCTATTTCCCATAATTAAATGGGCCCCCTCTCCTTGCCCTCCAACGGCTGTACATTTCAAGACATCATCTTGGAGGCCCGCTATGGCTCACAGCACCGCAAACAGCGTCGTAGCCGCACAGCGTTCACGGCTCAGCAGCTCGAGGCCCTGGAAAAGACCTTCCAGAAGACTCACTACCCGGACGTGGTGATGCGTGAGAGGCTGGCCATGTGCACCAACCTGCCTGAGGCCCGGGTGCAGGTAAGGCCCAACTAGATCTTGCTGACGAGCACCAGCCCACTGGCTGGTTTCCCACTGTCCCGGAGCCAGCATTTCAAACTTCACCCGGTGTCTCCATGAATGACTGCAGTGACAGGTGGGGAGTTGGGGGAGGGATTGTGGGTGCGTGTTTCCCAGAGGGAGGGCGCGACCTTATCCTGCACATCCCCTTGGGGAGTACCCGGCTCCATGGCTCCTCTGCGTCCCCTCCCATTCCTGCAGCCCCTCTCCCTGTCCCCAGGTGTGGTTCAAGAATCGCAGGGCCAAGTTCCGGAAGAAGCAGCGAAGCCTGCAGAAAGAGCAGCTCCAGAAGCAAAAGGAGGCTGAGGGCTCCCATGGGGAAGGCAAGACCGAGACCCCGACCCCAGACACCCAGCTGGAGACTGACCAGCCCCCCAACCTGCCCAGCGGCGACCCCCCTGCTGAGCTTCACCTGAGCCTGTCTGAGCAGTCAGCCAGTGAGTCAGCCCCCGAAGACCAGCTGGACCGGGAGGAAGACCCCCGGGCAGGGGCTGAGGATCCCAAGACTGAGAAGAGCCCTGGGGCTGAGAGCAAGGGGCTGGGCTGCAAGAGGGGCAGCCCCAAGGCAGGTGAGGCTTGGCAGGGGCTATGGGTGGTCTGGGGCCCCACCTAGGGAGAATGGACAGGTCTAGCCACCCAGGGGCCTGGCTCTGCCAGGAGTGTCAGAGCAGAGATAGAGTTAACCCTGGACACATGGCACTGGCCCTGACCCAGAGAAAGGAGGTCCATGCCAGGTGATCCCCTTTTAGTCACTGAATCCTGGCAAGGTCAAGGGAATTTGGGGGGAGGGGCTGCGTGGTAGGGGAGGGATACTTGAGGAGCTCAGGGTAGAAGCTATTTATCGGTCCAGTATGTTAACAACAGCACAGATGTACCAGTGCATACTGGGTGAGTGCTATATGAGTACCAGGGATCCCCACGTGTAGCAGACACTCTGGGCTGTGTTTTTTGAAGGAGCAGAGCTCTGGCAGGAAGCATTTGTGGCAGAAAGTCACAAACCCTGCATCCAGGCAGGGAGGGGATGGGGGCTGTGAGCTGAGAACTGGAGGGGAAAGGGAAGGGGAACCACAGACAGGAGAGGGAAAGGGGAGGCACACCTTTGGAAAGAACAGGAGTCCTGGGGTGGGACAATTCTGTACTACCCAATTTGCTTATGGCTCAGCCATTCCCCATGTCAATCTGATTCTGTTGTAATGATTTTGAGAGTCAATAGAACTCTTTTGTCCTACCAAACCCAACAAACAACAAAAACCAAAACAAGAAAAGGAGACTCCCTAAAACTTCAGACATGAGGGCCCTGGCAGAGTCCCTGCTGGCAGGAAGCCTGGGTCCCTCCCTCCCAGGATTCAGGGGATGCCCTGGCTTCAGGGGACGCCCTGGCTGAGATGGATGGATATGATTTCAGCCATAGCCCGTCTTATTTACAGCGCCAAAGGGGAGGCGAGGCCAGGGGAGCCCCTCCTGGAAGACCAGTGCCCTTGTCCTGAGTCCTCGGTTCTTGATTCTCTGCTTGCAGATTCCCCGGGCAGCCTGACCCTGACGCCTGCAGCCCCGGGGGCCGGCCTCCTGGGCCCCTCCCACTCCTACTCCTCCTCCCCACTGAGCCTCTTCCGTCTGCAGGAACAGTTCCGCCAGCACATGGCCGCCACCAACAACCTGGTGCACTACTCGTCCTTCGAAGTGGGGGGCCCGGCCCCCGCCGCCGCAGCGGCCGCAGCTGCCGCAGCCGTGCCCTACCTGGGCGTCAATGTGGCCCCGCTGGGCTCACTGCACTGCCAGTCCTACTACCAGTCGCTGTCAGCGGCCGCTGCTGCCCACCAGGGCGTGTGGGGGTCCCCACTGCTGCCTGCGCCCCCCGCAGGCCTGGCACCTGCCTCGGCCGCCCTGAACAGTAAAACCACAAGCATCGAGAACCTGCGGCTTCGGGCCAAGCAGCACGCAGCATCCCTGGGACTTGATACGCTGCCTAACTGACTGCTGGCCTCCCCCTGCAGCCAGGGCTCTTGGACGCCCCCAGCCCAGCCCCAGGGTCATCCCAACATGGCTCTCAAGGAGCTACCTCATGAGCCCAGGGATCCTGGGGCCTTGGAGTCCTGCTTCCTGTCCCCCCACCTCCCCAAGCTCCAGCCCTCGGTGAAGCCCACATTTGCACCCTCTGCATGGCCCTGCTTGGATCCCATGGAGGCCGAATGGGGAGGAGGTGAGAGGCCAGTGCCCCCAGCTTTCCCCAGTGAGAGGTTCTTGCTGGCCAGACCCCTGCCTCAGTGTCGCCTCCTCCCATCCCCTGCTTCCTCCCCTAGTAAGCTGCTGTGTGGAATGTGAGATATAAATATATAAAGCTATATTTTCAGGCACCTGCCTGCCCCAGGCCCCCTGCCCCGCTTCTCCACTGCCGCCCCCCAGCTCTGCTTACAGCTTCTGCGTCTCACTCTGGCCTTCCCTCCTCTCTCTCTGCCTCCATTGTCCTCCTTCTCCTCTCCCCAGCCCCTGTCTTCCCCTCTCTGGATCTCCCCACCATGTCTCTTCTTCCTGCCCCTGCTTTCTTTCTTCGGTGCTGGCTGTGTTGATGTAGACCGGTCCCAAATTATGTTTTGTTTGGGGTGATGGCTTTTCAGTTTTAGTCATTTGGCTTCTTCCTGTTCCTCTCCTTTTGCTTCTTCCCAGACTCCTGGCTCCTCCCTGCCCGCACCCTCTTGAGGCAGCTTCTCCTTCCAGTAGAGGTGATATGGCCCTCGCTGGAGACCCCGTAGCCACTGGAGCAGCAGGCAGGAGGGGGCCCTAGTTCCCACCCCCGACCCGGGCCTGCGTCCAGAAAGGCATGTTCTCTGTCTTTTCTAGCTTTGAGATGCCCCCTCCCCATCCCCAGCCCAGATTGAGGAGGAGGAGAGTGGAGGCAGGAGTCAGGCTGGTGCAGACGGCAGAAGGACAACATCTCTGACTGTAAAACCTCCAGGACTGGAGCCTGGGGCCAGCATTCATCCAGGGCTGGCCACAGGGCTCTAGACCTCTCTCTGGTGCGACTTGCCTGGTTGGGGGGAGGCAGTAGGGCACAGGTGCTTTCAGAGAAGTGTCTTCGAGGAATAAGGTCTTCTGCCCCTGAGCCTGAGGTTCTGCAGTTAGTGTCCATGGCAGGGTGTGACTGAGCCAGGAGGGAGGGTCCTCCACCTCCTGATCACACCATGCGGCAATGCAGAGTCTCAGGGCTTCAGCTGGCATCCTGTCTCAGAGCCCACTGTCGAAGTAAGGGCTTCTGTCCAGCGAGTCACTGGCATGGAAAGGTGTGTTCCTATTTGTGGCCAGGAACCCAGCTCAGCAAACTCCCTTTCAAAGCGGTATGACCTTGAGTCAGCCCATAGCCTCTGTGCCCACTCCCCACCTGGATTAGAGGGCCTGTAACATCCTATCCAGCTCTAACATTCCACACATCTGTGCTTTCAACCTTGCAGGGCAAAGGTTTTTAGTTAAACTAACAACCACCACAAAAAGTCTCTCACAAAGCAGTGTTTGAATTAGAAAATGATTGTTGCACGGCTGTGTAGCAAAGGGTATTGCAAGCACAAGCCTCTCCCTGGGCACGGCCACAGTCTCTGGGTCTCAGTTTTCCCAGTAAGTGTAATGGGTCCCTTTGAGTTGCGACAATCTGGATTTGATCCTGCTTTTCTTGAGTGTTAGTCCAGCCTCTGTGGGCACCCCATCTCCAAGCCTTCACGTAGGCTCAGGGCTCGGGGCAAGAAGAGAGAAATGGCTTGCACAGATTCTGGGTCATGATCCCCATGCCCAGCACTTTGTGGCTCACTGTTAAGCTTCCACCCCCTGCTTAGAGAAGCTGCATCTGAAAACCAGGGTAAAGATACCTAAGGCTTGTCTCCTCTCCCTTAGGCAGAGGAGAAGGGGGTCTACGGGTAGGACTGGTTTGCAGAGTAGTCGATGCCCATGATTTGTGGGGAGTTCTGGGCCAGGGCAAATGGAGAAGGCTTTGGATGGGAAAAAGTGAGGGGATGGTAGCTTGGGCCAGGAAAGCTATTTGAGCAAAGCAATGGAGTGAGACTAGGTGGATGGTGGGGAAATGGTGGCTGGCTTCATGAGAGGTGGGGCCGAGGTTCCTGAATCCAGGTTAAAGTCCTCATTTCGATGTGGCAGGGACCAAGGCAGACAGGTGAGGGTTTCTGAACAGGGGGATTAATTGAACCAGAATTGGGATTTGAAAGGTGAATCCAACAGCCACTGGAGATCAGAGGAGAGACTTGGGCAGGGAGACAGGAAGGCAGAGAGAGCAACTCTAGGGGACAGGAGAGATTTCTGTTTTATCTTCTGGGATCAGGAATTTCTGTTTCTGAAATGAAAAAGATCTCATCTAGCCCAGGCCTGGGGACTGAAGCTTTTTTCCTGTCCCTGGAGGCAAATGACTATCACTGCACCTTGGAATCCAGTAGCTCTAGACATGCCCACCTCCCCCAAGAAGCCTCCCCAGATTTCCCAAGGAGTAAGTCCACCCCGTAGTCATGTTCTGGCTCAGCCTAGCTTCCCTCAGAGCTTTTTCAAGACTTCCTCATTCAATCCCGCCAGGCCAGAGAAGGCAAGGAAAGTGTATGTGGTCCCCTTCCCCGGGCAGATCTCAACCTAGTTTAGGGGACCAGCCTCAGTGAATGAAAGCAGTTAGCAAGAGGGGAGCTTATGTGTAACCAGCACCTGCACGTCCTGTGAGCTTGAGACTGTCCCACCTCACAGAAGACTGAGGCTGAAGCCTTTCCCAGGGTGGCCTGGGCACCTGCAGGCTGAGAGTCAGGCTCTGACTGTCCTTCCCAGGAAGGTCTCGTCCCTCTCCTCTCCCTCCCACTTGAGGCCTCTGTGTCCCGCCTCCTCACCTCCCCAGAGCATGGTCCACGGGCCTGGGTCCCCCATCCCCACTCCGCAGCAGCGGGCTGTACACACTGCTTTCCAAACCAGCTGTTTTGTGACCTTTTGTGCTTAGAGGTCGTGCCAGCCCGTGGCAAAACCACTGTGTACCGTATTTATTCTGTTAGTCGAGAAAACAAGACTCAAGTGCCCCCTCCCCTGCTCCACCCCCTGAGTAGTGCGGCATGACACTCTGTCCCGTGTACCCCTCTGTCTGTCTGTCTGACTTCCTGTGACGTTGTGACCTGTTCTTTGTCCTACTTGGCTAATAAATGAGAATCTGGCAGCACAGCCCTCAGTCTAGGTTCATTTCCAGAGGGGCCCGCGGTGGACTGAACAGGTGGTTCAGCGCTGTGGCCGGTAGGGGAGGGAGGCAGACCTGCCTCATGATTGGCCACTTCCTCCAGGGCCCTTGCCTGTATGGGGCTGGAGTGCCCTCTGAGGAGGTCTCAGGGAACAGAGGGACAGGGGCGGGGAAGGATTCCATCTCTTCTGGGTTGTTGATCCTCATCCAAGCACCTGTGGTAGGACAGCCCGGGGAGGGGGGAGCCAGGGCCACTAGGAGGGTTTCGTGGTGGTCTGGGGAATGGGTCTGTAGGATGGAGCGGACAGAGGTTCTGTGGGAACGACAGGAAGGCACACTAGATCTAAAGCCAGGGCTGTTCTCTAATGAGATGGGCAGCCTGTGCAGGTAGGGAGCTCTTTAGTCCTCGGACGTGAGCAAGCAGAGGAGGAAGAAGGATCTGTTGTGGTGGCTGGATGGACTGGGGATTTGTGAAGGTCCTTCTTTTCAAGAAAAAAACAACCAGCAATTTCCCCTATTCAGCCTTCATGGCCCTTCCCCAGAGTGTTGGCACAGGGCCCCTGAGCCAGAAGTGGTGTTGCAAGCTCAGGGTTGGGTTTGGGGGTAAGAGTCCCCTCTGGGAGTTTCCTGGGAGGAGAACCCCAGCAGGCCTGAATGGTGTGCAGGAAGCTGCTTGCTGGGCTCGGTGGGGGTGGGGGCGTGTAGCCGCTTCAGGCCACAGGGACCCACGGGCCCCTGGCCAGCCCCACCCCCCATTTCCCAGGTCCCTGCTGGACCCTAGGAGGCACATTCCTCTCTCCCCAGTGGGGCTGAGGATTAGGGCGGGGATCACCCCCTTCACCTTGTCTTCCTACCTCCCTGGGAGGGGCTAGTGGATCAAATATCTGCCCCAAATCTCCCACCGTCCCTCCCAGACCCGAGCCTTGCCTGCCCCTACATACCTCCCCAGGTACACGCCTTCTCTGGAGGAGAGGGTGCCCCTGGACCTCTGCAGTTCAAATCATTCATGCACTCAGCATTTACTGAGCCCCTACTGTATGCCTGGCCCTGTGCTGGGTATATAGAAACAAGGAAAAGTCCTCTCTCTCAAGACAGTACAAAACAGGGCGATTTGGGGTTCAAAAAATAGAAAACTATGGGAGCACATTGTTCCAGGAAGTAGGGTTCCTGGCTTACTTAGCCCAGGGAGATCAGGAAGGCCCCTTGGGAGGGAGACTTGGGCTGAGTCCCATAGGTCTAGTGTTCACCAGGAGAGCAAGAGAGAAGAGAGTCCTGGGAGGCAAAACACCCACAGAGCTGCAGGACCTGTGGCTGGTGAGTCCCAAGTTCTGGGGGATCAAGGGCAAGGATGGGGTGTGTAGTGTCAGGGGCTGAGGAGGGAAAGGGAAGCTGGGAGCTTGAACTCAAGCTCCAGGGAGATTAGAAGCTGGGAGAGTTGGGGGGGAATCAGACTTACGTTTTAGGAAATTCTGTCCTCCCATACCTTTGCTGAATGGTGGTTCCGGAGGAGGCAGGGAGACCAGAGAGGAGGCCATTGTCACGTCCTGATGAGAAGAGAGTGGCATCGGTGTGGACTAGGGGAGGAGGGGTGGAGAAGGGGTCAGACTGATGAGAGATTTCGGAAGTAGAATTACCACGGGGACTACAGGCTTGGGAGGGGTCAGGGGTGCTCTGAGTCTCTGGTTTGGTGCAGGGGGAACCTTGGGCTGGGTTGAGGGGAATGAGCCTGAGCTCAGGCTGGTCTTTGGGGTGTCTTTAATTTGTTCAAGGGAAGATATTGGGATGTACTGGATCAAGGCGCAAGAGAGGGGCCTGTCTGCACTGTTTTCGATTTTAATCTATTTAATAAGTACTTACATGGCACTCTCTCTGTGACTGCCACCTCACAGATATGAAGTCACTTAATCCTCACATAACGCCATGTGGTAGGTATTACTGTGATCCCCATTTAGTAGATAAAGAAACTGAAGCACAGAGAGGTTAACGTGCCTATGACCACACAGCTAGTAATGGGCCAACCAAGGTGTGAAAACCCGGCTAATCTCAGAATCCACGCGCTTCACCTTGGCGGCTGTCAACAGCGATGGAGAATGAAGCCACGTGACTAGGTGAGCTCACACAGGGCACGCTGAGGGTGGGGCCGCAGGAAAACTGACTCCAAAGCCAAAAAGACTCTGCCCCGGAGCTGGGACAAGCTGCTCTCTGCTGTCGTTGCCTTTGGTCCTCAGCTTCCTCTCCTGACTGGGTATCATTCACCGCGTCCAGCTGCTTCCGGGGAGGCGTGGATGAGATGAAGGGAAGACAGGAGAAGGGCCTGGAGGAGGCTGGGGGGCTGAGTGGCCCACAGCGGGCAAGATGGGAAAGGCAGGGGACTCCCTGGAGTGTCTCCCTGAATCCTTAGACCTTGCCCCGTCTCCCTTTCGTCCAGGGTACCCCCAGGGCCTGTGGAAGGGGCACCATCTGAGAGGGTCCCGGAGGATGGACCCCTTTAGGGTTGGGCGGGGGTCCGCCCACCCCTTCCCCCTTTCCCACAGAGCTGCCGGACCTGGGGCCTCCCCCCCCATCCCTCATTCCCCTCTCCCTTCTGGGAAAGCTGATTAGGAGGCGGCCTCCTGCCCGCCCCCCTGACAAGTTTTTCTGAACTTCCAACAAAGGCCCTCAGAGGGCTGCAGAGGGAGGGCCCGCCACCAGGAACCTGATACCACTGGCCCAGAGTCACCCCGTCAGCCTGGGAGGCGGCTGTGTGACTCTGCACACCGCCCCCCAACCCCATTGCAGGCAGAATGTCTCCAGAGGGACCCGGCTTCTCCAAGGCCTGGGGGCTGGGAGACATCGCCACCTGGGAACCCCCCCTCACGACGGGGACAGGGCCAACCCCAGGAGGGCAGGTGGGGCTCTTGCACACATTCTCACCCAAAGTCATCCTACCACTCCCACACTCCCCATGACACATGTACCCCCCACCCCCCGCCATAACCACACACATGGGACGTGCTGACTTCTGCATTGCATCAATCTCAGGGTGTCTGTCTGTCTCTCCACCCCATACAAGTCCTCAGCCTCGCCAGGAGGCTGTACACCTGCCCCGCCCCGGAACGTGCATTCTTCCTGGCTCATTCACACTCCAGACAGCATCCCCCCAACACTGGGACAGTGGCTCCAACTCCCCCCACCAGCACACAGGCCTTCCAGCTACATTGCCAGCTTGGTGCCTGAGATTCTCCATGAGCTCTGCCCCAGGCCTGCAGAAGACACGAGAGTCTGGGCATCAGCTGCCCAGATACCCACAGGAGAGTCAGATCAGGGCCCGAGCTGCCATTCAACACCCACTTTCCCTGACCCCATACACCCATCCTCACACAACATCTTTTCTCTGGGGGACACTTTGGGGGACACACAGGCCCCTGAGTTCAAGCCCTGTATTGTTCTGATGTCTCCATTTCAAAATCTTTAACTTTTAAACAAAGGACCCTGAATTTTCCTTTTTCCCTGGACTCAGTCCACGGAGTCGCAAAGAGCCGGACACGACTGAGCATGCACACACACCACCAGTCGTGTGGCTGCTCTCACGCCCTCATCGCAATCTCCCTGAGTTCTGACTCACCCGGCCCTGCTGTGGCTTTGGAAACTCAAGAGTCTGGAAAGATCTCAACTTCTCCCACCTGCCTGAATGCCTCCACTTGGTCTTAGAGCCGAGTCTTCCCTGTCCACCCCACCCTGCATCAGGCAGCTGGGTGTGATGAGTGAAGGGAGCTGCTGAGAACATACTATGCACCTCCTCCTGGTGCCATCTCGGGGCTCAGTGTCCTCGTCTGTAAATGGCCTAATGAGAACAGTGACTTCAAAAGACTTAAAAGAAATAGCATCTGTGAAACACTGAGCACAAAGCCTGGCATTTAGTAAATACTCAATACATACTTATTATTGCTAATATTACACTATTATAAGTGCTGCTGAACAAAACTAGTTCCAGCCTCCCTGGGCCTATGAGGGTCTAGTGGGTAAAACAGAGATTACTTGAATAATCACACATACACAAAGGTGAAGTGGACGAGGAGCACAGGTCTCTAGTCTCATGGGGCTTACAGCTAAAAGGAGAGGTAATCTGAGGCAAGAATCAGGACTTGGTCTGGAATAAGGCCAGAAGTCTGAGGCTAGAATCAGGGATCAGCCTGGGGCACATCAGTTAGGAGGCAGAGTTGGGGCTCAGAATGGGGCCAGGGTCAAAGCTTTGTGTTTGGCTGGGATCAGGGATCATTCAGGGCAAGGGGTAGGGTTCAGTCCAGGGTAAGACACAGCTCAATTAGAGGTCAGAGTTGGGGCTCAGATTGGGGCCAGGTCAGAGCTTAATTAGGGGCAGGGCTGAGTTGAGTCTGGGACTGGTACCAAGTCAGACAGACACTTCTAGCAGTCAGTCACCATGGGGCTGTTTAACCCGCTGCTAGGCTTCTGCAAACCTTTGTTTTATCATCTGTAAAATGGGGAGATCTCCGTTTGCCCCCTGGCTCATGGTAATCGAGTGAGCTCATAATGGAAGCCAAGGATTAAACCGCTGCCACAGCTGCTGATGACTCTATGCCTGGTCCCCTGGGGCGCTCCTCCCCTTGCCAGGTTGGGGAGGCTGTGCCACCCTCACCCATGTCCCCAGCTGTGGGGAAACCACCACCCCAGCCTGGGATCCTTTCCAAGATATTTCCTAAAGCCCTTTGAACAACAAAGGCCACAGGAGAGATATTTCCTCCTGGGGGCTGACCGCCCAGTGGCTCCTTTATCTTGGCAACCAGGCTTGAAGAGCCGTTCTTGGAAAGAGCTCGTGTGGGGCGTGTGCGAGTGCGTGTGAGTGTGAGCCTGTGCTCACAAAGCCGCTCTTTGTTGCCGTCCCCACCTGAGCGGCTGCAGACCTGGAAGCCTGGGTCCTTCAGAGGTCAACCTGTCCATCCCTCGCCTCTATACAGATGTGCTGGACAGCCAGGTGGGCGGGAACACTTTTTTGCCTTAAGATTCTCCCGGAGGCGAGAACTCCAGGAAACAGGAGCCCTAGTGCCTCAGGAAGAAGGCAGGTTAGGGTGAGACGGATGCTTGACAACATGGGAGAGGTGAGCGGGAGTTTTGGTTCTTTTAGCAGGTGCAGCGCCTCCTTTGCCTGGGGTCCACCCCCAGCATACACAGCCCCTCTGGAGGCAGGGCCAACAAGGCGCCCAAGAGGCTTACCTAATTCAGACTTACCTTCAGTAGGCTCTTGGTGAGTCACGTAGAGAAAGACTGTCAGCCAGCAAGCCCCGACCTGCCTCTCAGACTGTGGGATATGAGAGAAGTCCCTCTCTGGGCCTCAGTCACTATGATGGCTTGGACTGCAGCCCCTGGCTAGACTAGGTAGAAGCTCCAGGTACACAGGCAGGACCTGGAGCAGCCGGATCTGCAAAAGGAGTGTTTCTGTCTATCATCTCCTCTCCCTCTGCACCGTTCCAGCTGCTAGGATCCTGCCAAGCCCAAGCGAATGGACAAGAATAGGGTGGGGGTTGCCTACTACAGGACCTGGTGTGTGCATGGTCTGGGGATTCCTGCTACAGGTTCTCAGAAGAGACATCCTCAGGGTCCCTCCAGTCTAGTCCCCATTTGGGCAGGAGTCGCTAACACCCAGCCCCTGCCCACAAACCTGCAGGGACGAGGAGCTCATTACCTTGCAGGGCAGCCTGTTCCAAGTCTGACTGGGAAGTTCATCCTCATTTGAGCTAAAGCCTGCCTCCTCTTCCTCAGGCCTGGCCTGGGGGAGGGTGGGAGTGGGGCACACAGAACATGTCTGTTCAGTATTCCGGGACATCTGACCAATTGGACTGTGTCGTACCTCACACTCTCATGGGGCCCTTTCCCACCTGCTCTTGATGTGAAAGTCTATTCACTCTTCAGAACCCACCACATGGACCCTCTCTGGGAAGGCTTGTGGGGTCACTCCTTGCCCCCTTCTTCTTTTGACCTCTCTGGAGAACCAGGTGAATCCAGATGGAGCTCCCTGAGTAGGACCTGGGGGCGCGGAACCAATACTGCACCTGTCTAACAGAACTGGTGGGCTCTGCCTGGGACTCTGGGGGCCTGGTTCCTGTCTGGACTTGCTTTGGGGCCTTGGGCAAGGCCTGGCCTTTTCTGGGCCTCTGTTTCCTAAGCAGAGTTTGGAGGGTATTCTCTTCAGGCCACCTGCCTGCCTTGGATGGCCTTGCTCTCTGAATGTCCTGCTGAGTGATATTCACCGCCCAGTTTCCTCAGCTGTTCCATCCAGGGCCTCTTCCCAGCCTGGAGCACATACCCAGCTGTGGGTGCAGATGGTGCTTCAAGGCACTCATTTGGCAAAGGCCCAGCAGCTGCCCAAGGAAGTGGGATGTGTCCAGGGATGACACCCAAGGAGGAGTAAGCACCCTTGGGCCATGCAGGGCCTCAACTTTCTTCTCCATTAAAAAAAAATACATCTTTCTTTTCTTTCTTTATTTTTGACTGCACTGGGCCTTTGTTGCTGCGTGCTGGCTTTCTCTAGTTGTGGAGAGCAGGGGTTACTCTTCATTGCGGTGTACAGGCTTCTCATTGCAGTGGCTTCTCTTGTTGCAGAACACAGGCTCTACCCACATGGATTTCAGTAGTTGCGGCTTGCGGGTTCTAGAGTGTGGGCTCAGTAGTTGTGGCGCATGGGCTTAGTGGCTCTGCGGCATGTGGGATCTTCCTGGTCCAGGACTGAACCCATGTCTCCTGCATTGGCAGGCAGATTTTTAACCACTGGACCACCAGGGACGCTCCTTTCCTTCTTTAGAGATGAGACTGGCCCTGAGGCTGAGACCATAGTCCAGCCTGGTCTCTTCCCGAGGATGTGGCTCTTGTCTTGGCACAGGCTTTAGCTCTCTCCTCTCAGTCTTGAGCCCCCACTGGGGGCTCCCCTAGTCTTTATGAGGAGGATGGGAGGATCCTCAGTCAACTAATGTTTATTGAGCACCATCTATGTGCCAGACACAGCTTTGAGAACTGGAAATGCAGTGCTGAACAAGACAGTCCCTGCTCCCAAGGCACTCAGTGCTGGAGACAGACAACAAATAGATAAGCACTGCAACAAATACATTTGGGGTGCTGATGAAAGGTCAAGAAGGACTCAAATAGGGAGTGGGATCAGGGTGCAATGGAGGAGAGTGATGGAAGGATCAGAACACGCGTGAGGCCAGAGAGGACTAGACATGTCAGATCAACATCCAGGTGGACAGCCGGTGAGGAAAGAGGCTGGCACAGGCCTGGAGGCTCCAGTGAAGGCTCTGGGGGAGGAGGGGTGGGAGGGGGGTGGGGTCTATTAAATAGCTGATGACTCCAGGCCCTAATCCTGTGCGCGGCCTAGCCGGGTAGTGTGTGTTGGGGGAGGGGAGCACCCCCGCTGGGGTGTAATTTCACGCTGAAGGGCCTGATGGGGCGTCCCAGGGACTGATCCTTTCTGGATCAGAAAACTCACTTCCCTTTGTCGCATGCAGGGCGATTAATGCCTTAACCCTTTGTGGGCTGGCCCAGGGCCAGCCCCGCCCCACCACACCTCCAGCCCCTGGGGACCTACCTAGCCCAGAGTCCTTGGCCTCCTCCCTGCCAGCGCTGGGACCTGGTCCTGGGGAGGAAAGCCAGGGGACAGATTCCCAAGCAGCTCGTCCACGTCCCCGTTCCTTCCAGTGCAGCTCACCAGGCCCAGCGCCCCCAGGGAAGTGAACTCTCCACCTCCACCTGCAGGTTCTCTTATAGCTCAGTTCAAGTCCAATCTCCCTCAGGAACCCAGGGTCTAGTCCAGCCACCACCACAACCTTTGCACATGTCACAAACAGGGGAGCTCACTGTCCCCAAGGGGGCCTCCCCACTGGCAATAGGCAATACAGCCGTAACTGCCTAGTACCACAGATCTCTAGTGAGGAACGGAGACCCCCACCCCCGGTCCCCACCCCCTGAGCCTGAGGTTCCCTGACCCTCTCAGACTGACCCTCCATGACTCCAGCAGCACCTCAGACATAACCCTGGCCAGGTCGCCACGCTCAGCCCCTGCCTTTCTCTAGGCCCTCTTTTGACCTCATCTGGGTTCAGAGACCCACCAAGGAAGTGGTCGCACCTTCTCAGGCGCCTCCCCTCGCGCGTCCCGGCCTAACTGCCCCGCCTCCTGTCTCGGGGCGCTCTGGCAGGGGCCCCTCCCAAGCTCCTCTGGAGTGGGCGAGAGGGCCAGGGTGAGGCCTCCCCTAAGCTCCCGAGGTCGCTAAAACCCCAGCCCCATTAAAAGAAAGCCCCTAAATGTTATTTACACTTCGGAGTCTTAAAAACCATTAACAAAAGCCACTTAATTCAATTATCTTCCTGGCTGGCTCGGTTCTCAGCGCTGAGCCCGGGCCTCCCCTGGCCGCCCCCTCCCTCGCCCTCCCCTCACTATCATTGTGTCGGGCTAATGAGGTAAACTGAAGCGAGCCCTGTCCCCCCTGACAGGTTTATGAGAATTTAATAAAGCGTGGCCGGGACCAAATGAGTTGCCTCAGCCTCGGAGAGCTCATTGTCTTCGGCGTCAGCGTTTTTTGACTCGAGCCGCCCCCTCCCCCGCCCCCGCTGCTGCCTGGCTCGGCCCCCAGCGCCCCGCAGCCCCAGTGCCTCCCCAGGTGAGCCGGGGCAGGGCCTGACTGATGCCAGCTCGGCCTGCAGGGGCAAGGCCCTGGGGCCCAGCCCTGACCTGGGCAGTGTGCCCAGGGGAGGACCTGCCTCCCCTCACACACACCGGGCCCCCAGAGTGCACAGGGATTGCTGGGACTCCTACTTCTGTCTCCCTGCTCTCCTCTGACTGCCTCTGCCCACCTGAGGCTGAGGCCTGGCGAGTGCCACTGTGAGCACGAATCACTTTTTCTTGCCTAGACAAGCAAGATTGACCAGGGATTGACCAGAGTAAGGGGGCTTCTCTTCCTGACAGGGCACATGGTAGGGACACGGGACCCTCAGTCATGACCTGGTCACCTTCTCCCCTTTGTCCCAGAAAGGTAACAAGGGGTGGAGCGCAGCCCAGCGAGTGGATGGGATTTGCCCAGTTTTCTGTAGCAATCAGAAGTACAGATGGAAGGGGCGCCCAGGCTGGAGGCCCCCAGACCCACAGACAGGTAGGCAGGCCCCACCTGGAGCTCCAGGGGTACCTGGAGAAGGCCCAGCTGTCCTTACCCTTCACGTCCCAGACAGCCTAGAGCCAGCCTTTCTCTGTCTAGCCTCTCAGGGATGCAATGTCTAGGAGTTTCTGGACCACTCAGAGACCCAGAATTTCTTTTCTCCCACTCAAAAGTGTTTCCAGAAGTTACTGCCTTCTGGGGCTAAAGCCTGGCCCAAGAGCCTCGTCTGGAAAGTCCTGAAGTCCACTGGGTATTTGGGAGCAAGTCCTAGAGATCAAGGCTCAGTCTTTGACCACGACGAAAGTTCAGTCTTAGTTCCGGGTCACCGTTCAGTTTGGGACCAGATTCAGGACCCTGTGACTAGCATCACGTTTAGCCTGATACTAGAATCAGGGCTTAGTGCGTGGATCAAGGTCAGGGCTCAGGCTGTGAGTGAAAAAGAGCTTACTGCTTGTCCATGACTAAGGCTTAGTCTGTACCCAGGTCAGGGTGCAATCTTTGATACAGGTCAGCATTGATCAGGATCAGTGTTCACTGTATGGATCAGTCAAGGTCAAGGATCACAATGTGATCAGGATCAAGTTCAGGTCAGTACCTCATATGGACCGGGGCAGGGGCTCAGTCGAAGGTCAGAGTGAGGACTTGGTCTCGGACCAGACCCAGGACTTGCCTGTGTCCTTGATAAAGCATAAGTCTGTGTCCAGTATCAGGCCTCCCTCTGTGATAAGGTCAGAATCCAGAGTTGGAGATGTCACTTAGTAAATTTGGGTGACTTTAACACCCACTTCTTCATGCACACCCAACTCCCTGCTCTCCATCTCCTCAGGCCTGGCCCCTCAGAAAAGGAAATGGGGGAAGTTGTGCAGTCTGGCAGGACTGTCACCTCTATCCCCTGTCATGTGCCCAGGGTGCCCTCTGGTGGCACGCCCTAGCAGTGCTGTTTTCCTCAGTCAGCCCACCTATCTGGCCACCTCCTACTTAAGGGAGCCTGGCCCTCAGGCGCATGCATCAGTGTCTATCTGCTGCTGCTGCTGCTGCTGCGTCGCTTCAGTCTGTGCGACCCCATAGACGGCCTCCCACTGGGCTCCCCCGTCCCTGGGATTCTCCAGGCAAGAACACTGGAGTGGGTTGCCATTTCCTTCTCCAATGCATGAAAGTAAAAAGTGAAAGTGAAGTAGCTTAGTCGTGTCCGACTCTTAGCGACCTCATGGGCTGCAGCCTACCAGGCTCCTTCGCCCATGGGAATTTCCAGGCAAGAGTACTGGAGTGGGGTGCCATTGCCGTCTCCACAGTGTCTATCTAGCCAGCTCTATATTCCAGCCTCACTTCACCTCCCCACAATGCAGAAAACAGGAATTGGCCAGGGGAATCCCCACACACATAAGAACTTTTCTCCCTTCCTGTTCAGAATTGGGTATCTTGATAATTTGCTATTGCGGGAGGTCCGGAATCTTAGCTGTGTGATAGCATTCACGCCTTTTTACTCATTCAGTTGTTTGACAGATATTTATCAGGCAGCTACCTCGTGCCAGGTAGGCCCTGAGTGCATAGCTGTGAACAAGCCAGAAGTCCCACACTCTCGGAGCTCACCTACTCACTTCTCCCTAATTCCCAACTCCTAGTGCACAGACCTCACTGGAAAGGCACTGGCAGAAAGTGAGATTCAGAACTGGGCAACTTCAAGTCCCTGCTCTGCCCTGGAGTCAGAGGCTGGACTACCCTAGGCTCTGGTCTCGTCTTCATCTCCCCTCACTCACCTCATCGGGAGGCGTGGCTTCACCACTGCCCACAGGTTAACAGCTTCTTCGTCTGCATCTCCAGGGCTCTCCATCTGGAGCTCGGGGGTGCGGCTCCAGCTCCTATGGGACAGCTCCACTGCGTTAGCTGACCTTTCATCTGACCATAGCCCTTGCATTGTCGTCCACCACAGGCCCAGCTGTGCAAACTAAAATTCTAGAACTTCGTCCCAGATTCTTCTCTTACTCCCTTAAATACTGATAGGGAGACCTCAAAAATGGGTGTAGAACCTGCCCAGCTCACAGCCACCATTCTGGTCCCCATCCCCAGCATTTCCCACTGCAGTGAGCTCCTAACCCGGCCCCTCTTTTCCCTCATGTCCCTCAACACTCTATTTTCCACACAGCAGGCAGAGCGAGTTGTGCAGTCATAAATCAGATCATGTCATGTCCCTGCTTAAAACCCACCAGTGGTTCCCATCTCACAGAGATTAAAACCCCAGCTCCTTGCCTTGGCTTCCTAGCTTTACAGGAACAGAGCAGTAACCCCCTCCCCACCTTCTCCAGCTTCATCTCCCGCTCTTGTCTCCACATCCCTTCTTTCTTGGTCTGACACACAGAGGCCAAGTTTATTCTCACCTTAGGGTTCCACTGGTCATTTCCTGAGCTTAAAATGTTCTTGCTCTAGATTTCTCTGTGGCTGTGAGAGCTCAGCTTAAATGTTACCGCTCGGAGGAGACCTCTCCAGCCATCCAAGTCCCTCTGTCGGTTCTTCCTATTGTGATTTGCTGCACAGCACTATCCACTAGCTAATGTCTTGTGCGCTTATGTATTTAGTTCTTTAATTCTCCCCTAAGTAGAATGTGAGCTCCCCCAGAGCTTGTTCACCAAGCTATGTGTCCATAGTGTGTACGTGCTCAGTCCCTTCAGTCACGTCCAACTCTATGACCCTATGGACTGTAGCCCACCAGGCTCCTCTGTCTATGGGATTCTCCAGGTAAGAATGCTGGAGTGGGTTGCCATACACTTCTCCAGGGGATCTTCCCGACCCAGGGGAGATGTAAGATGTAAGATGTCTCTTAAATTTCCTGCATTGGCAGGCAGATTCTTTACCACTATCGCCACCTGGGAAGCCCATGGGTCCAGAGTAAGACTCAGTAATTATTTGCTGAATTAATTATTAAAAAAAAAAAAAAGGTCCTAAGTGGTTGCCTTCATCTCTTCTAGTTGGAGGAAAGGGAGAGGATCTGAGTTTTCGGCCCTTAGTGGGCTCCTCTGGCTTGGCCAGCATTAGTTCTCTCTGTGGGCGGGAGGGGGGCGATGACTTTATCTTAGGACCCCTGGGCAGTGTCCCTTTGGGAGATGCCAGTCCCTGCTCAGATTCCTTAAGTTCAGGGAGCTTGCTGCCTCTGTACTGTCAGAATCGCCTTCTCTCCTTCCGCAGAAACATGTCTCCTACTGCCCTTCCCCCGGAGCCCCTCTCTGCCCTCAGGGCCCAGAACCTGACCTTTCTGAAGGCCCTGAAGGGGTGTGGCTCTTTGGTGGACATACTGCCCCAGAGGGCCCTGAAGGGATATCAGGGGAGGAGTCCTGGGGTGCAGCAGGCCCGGAGAGACACCGGGGGGTTTTGGTATAGGGCTGGCTGATGGGAGAGTGGGTTCGGGGGTGTGCAGATACCTCCTGGTGTGCCTGGGGACAGGGAGGAGGCGCAGATGGGACAAAGCATGACCTTCAATTGGGCGTGGCAATGGAAGGGAGACTCTCCAGGAGCCAGACCCCTCTTCTGAGGCCACCCTCCTGCTCTGTTCATCATAGACCTGTGGCCCGCTGCTCTGAAACTTAGCACGTGAACCTTAGCTGCTATGAACCTTAACCTCACCCTCCTCCCCAGCAGCTAGGTTCCCAGACAGGATCAGGAAGTCTTCTGTAGAAGAGGAAGAAGCCCTGATGGTGTAACTCCAGGCCTCCACCAGCAGGAGGGAGAGGGGTTTGGGCAGGGCCTGGCATTCCAGGGCTAGAATTTTGGATGCCTCTTCCTAAGAAGGTGGCAGGAGAAGGGTGGTCCAAACCACACCTGAAGGTGGCATCAGCAGTGGCCCCACTCACCTCCCACTCTACCAAGGCAGCAGGTGGAGTCTGATGCTGCCAGTGGACCAGAAGAGACAGGCCTGGAGCTGGGGAGGTGGTCTTCCACACACACACACACACACACACACACACACAGGTGGAAGGAAGTGCTCTGAGAAGAGACAGGCCTGGAGCTGGGGAGGTGGTCTTCCACACACACACACACACAGGTGGAAGAAAGTGCTCTGAGAAGAGACAGGCCTGGAGCTGGGGAGGTAGTCTTACACACACACACACACACAGGTGGAAGGAAGTGCTCTGAGAAGAGACAGGCCTGGAGCTGGGGAGGTGGTCTTACACACACACACACACACACACACACACACATACACAGAGGTGGAAGGAAGTTCTCTGAGAAGGGGTTATCAGTTCCAGGGGTAGACGCTTCAAGTTTAGGGCCATCAGCCCAAGCTAATGAACAGAGATGATCTGCTCAGCACCCACTGAGAGGGAGTTGCTCTTCTCCGGGTTCGTGGGAGGGGAGTCAGCAGGAGAGGCTGAGGCAGCAAGGAGGTCAGAAGAGAGCAAAGCCCCAGGGCTGGTGGGAAGTGCCTGGGTGGGGGCAGAAGAGCAGCAGAGCCCAGTCTGGAAAGAGAAAGGGAGGCTAATGAAGCCGAGGGTGGCTGGGCAGGGAGTCATGGCCAGCCAGAGATGGTGGGCCACTGTGTGCCACCATCACTGGGCACTGCTTGCCTGGGTCCCTGCAGTGAGAGAGGGGCTGGCCCAGAGTTGCAGGGTCTCCCCACCCCCAGCCCCCTTGTTTCTCTTGCAAGGCAGCCTGCATTCCTCCGTCAGATGCTCTCACCCACCTAGACAGCTCAGACTCTGCAAGCCCAGCAGAGGCCATGAGAAAGGTGTAGGGCTTTGCAAGAGGAAGACCTTCTTCTCTCACCATCTCTGCTGGGTGACCCAGCCCTCAACAACACCCCCCTCCACACACACACACACACACACACACACATGCTCCCACACAGGTGTGATGTCAGATAGTGCCACCCAAAATACTCCCACGCTCCCCATCTCATCCACATAGCCAGGCTGTCTCACCCACAGTCACACTCATATATTCATCCAGCGACCCCGCTCAGTCTGACGCTCTGCTTCCACAGTTGTTCACAGGCACACACGATCTCAGACAGTCTTTTGTCCACAGTCACACACTCCTGGGGCTCTCTTCTAGGTCTCCAAGAGGAGCTGGTGCTGAGATGATGAAGCACCAGGCACTGGCTGCGAGGCCTGCAGACTCCAGGGCTCAGGATAGGAGGTCTTGCAGTCAGGACTTGACTCCAAACGTGCTTTATTAAGGAGCAGAGCGAGGCACAGCGGGAATGCACAGTGACGTTCAGGTGGAGACCTTCAGGGAGGGAGGAGCCTCCTCACCACTCCTCCCTATCTCCCCCAGCCCACCCTGCTCTGTGTTTGGAGCTCAGCTCACTCAGGCGCCTCTTTCCATGGAATTCTCCAGGCAAGAATACTGGAGTGGGTAGCCATTCCCTTCTCCAGGGAATCTTACCTACCCAAGGATGGAACCTGGGTCTCCTGCATTGCAGGGTTCTTTGCCGTCTGTGCCACCAGCAGAAAGGATGGGAGTGTGCTCAACCCAGCTCTACCTTATGGATGATCTGGCTCAGATAAGATCCTCCCCGGCATTAATCCCAAACGGTCAGGTCAGGGTAGAGACAAGGAGGTCAGGGAGGGGCAGGAGGGGAGCTCGAAGCCTTTCACAGCAGGCGGGCACAGGAGACAGCCCAGGCTGAGACCGGTCGTGTCTCCCCGATTCCTCCCACCCCTCCAGGGCCTTGCTGAGTTAACCCCCTCAGAGTGGCTCTGTTCACAGTGCCCAAATGCCGTGGGTGGCGGGTGGGAGCGGGGGAAGGTCCAGCAGCTCAGTTCCACGACGTCTGGGGAGTGAGGTAAATTGGAACCCAGCAGACCACACCCAAAGGGCCAAGGCATTGCTCCCGCCTCTGAGGGCTGGCGGTGCCCGGGCACCGTCATCACATTCCCCTCCTCACCCCGCCCGCGGAAGTTCCAGAGATGGGACAGAGGCCACCTGTGCCCAGCCCCGGACCCCTAGGAAGAGTTCCTTTTTCTTGCCTTTCTCCTCCTCCCTGTTTTTTTTTCAATGGCACTGATGGGAGGGAACCGGGACAGGTGAAATCAGGGCCGGGAACCCAGTTCACTAGGGGGCGACGCGCTCCCGGGGCAGGTCGAGCCGAACCCCGTCGGCGCGCGGCGCGTAGACGGCCGCGGGCGCGGGGGCGTCCAGGGCGAAGGGGCCGGGGCCCGGGCTGGAGCGGCCGGACGACGCGTCCGAGGCGGCGGGGCTGAGCTGCACGGCCGTGGTGTCCTGCGCCGTGCGCTCGCTGCTCTCCATCTCCAGCGCCACGCGCCCGCCGCCGCCCTGCCCGGGACTCCCGGGCCCCGCCGAGCGCGGACGGGGCGCGGGGCCGCGGCGGCGGCTACACACACAGCAGGCCGCGAAGAAGCCGAGCGCCAGCACGAGCAGCGCCGGCCCCACGACGAGGGGCGCGTTGTGTCCGGGGACGAAGGAGGCGAAGGCGCCCACCAGCGTCACGTTCACGCCCGCCAGCAGCAAGCACAGGCCGCAGGCGCAGAACAGCGCCGGGGACGCCGGGCCGGGCAGCCGGTCCTGAGCGCGGCCCGCGGGCACCCGGGCCAGGGGCCCCTGGCTCTTCTCTGGGGGCGGCATCGACCTGGGGACTCCGGGCACTCATTCAGCTTCCTCCTGCCGCCGGCCGCGGCCAGCCCACATGGCAGGGGCTCAGCTCACAGTCGTCCTGTGGGCAGAGAGAAACGGAGAGGTCAGCCGGGCATCTGGGCTTTCCACTCCACCCTCGGTTCTGTGGCTCCGTTCAGTGCCTGGGAGCGCAGAGGTCATGCCATTTTGGCTAGCCCCCTGCCTCGGCCAGACTTTTTTTTTTTTTGCCGCACCTCAAGGGCGTGGGGAATTTCCCTGACCTCAATTAACAATTAAATGAGTCAATAGCTATAAAGTGCTCAGCTCCGTGCCTAGGGCTCGGTCGGGTCCCTTGCAGTGGAACCCAGGAGTCTTAACCTCTGGATTGCCAGGGAAGTTCCCACCTCTGCCTCTGGGAAACAAAACAGCTCACCCCACATGGGAAAAGTGGCTACTCCACCGCGTCCCTGGATTTCCTCGAGGCAGATCTTGCTATCTTCTCTCCCTCCCCACTCC